>NW_008710566.1:494282-495161 GCF_000327385.1 Lottia gigantea
TGTTGTAACTTTATGACACCAGGTAAGTTCACTGATGAATATATACTCATATTGACCATTCTTGAGAATTAAATTTTATGTTCATTCTAAGACGTAGTATCACTTTAAGATCACATAACAAAATAGGAAAGAAAAGAAATATCATTTAGTTTTAGATAATTTGTAGCTCAGTGGGAAGTGAGATAGGTATTATAATATTGGTAATTCCAATAGTAGGAAGTGATGATAACTTTAACTACCAATATCTCTCTACACTTACTAAAACTACCATTGATGCCAAAACATAAGCTTGAATGAAGTCACACTGTAAAAAAAAAACTGTTCCATCATTTAGACTACAGACACATTGTAAAAAACATTCTGTTCCATCATTTAGACTACAGACACATTGTAAAAAAAAAGTTCTGTTCCATCATTTAGACTAAAGACACACTGTAAAAAAATTCTGTTCCATCATTTACACTACAGACACACTGTAAAAAAATTCTGTTTCATCATTTACACTAAAGACACACTGTATAAAAAATTCTGTTTCATTATTTACACTAGACACACTGTAAAAAAATTCTGTTTCATTATTTACACTAAAGACACACTGTAAAAAAAATTCTGTTTCATCATTTACACTAGACACACTGTAAAAAAAATTCTGTTTCATCATTTAGACTAAAGACACACTGTATAAAAAATTCTGTTCCATCATTTAGACTAAAGACACACTGTAAAAAAATTCTGTTTCATCATTTACACTAAAGACACACTGTAAAAAAAATTCTGTTTCATCGTTTAGACTAAAGACACACTGTAAAAAAAATTCTGTTTCATCATATACACTAAAGACACACGTAAAAAAAATCTATTCCATCATAACACTACAGA
>NW_008710566.1:495211-543605 GCF_000327385.1 Lottia gigantea
GAATGAGAATCTGGTTGTCAATGAGAATCTGGTTGTCAATGTGTATCTGGTTGTCAATGTGTATCTAGTTGTCAAAGAGGATCTGGCTGACTAAGTGGATCTGGTTATCAATTAGGATCTGGTTGACTATGTGGATTTGGTTGGCAATGTGGATCTGGTTGTCAATTGAGAAAAAAAAACCAAATACCTGTTTGTCAATGTGGATCTACTTGTCAAAGAGGATCTGGTTGTCAATGAGAATCTGGTTGACTATGTAGATATGCTTGTCCATTGAGGATGTGGTTGTCAATGAGGATCTGGTTGACTATATGGATCTGGTTGACTATATGGATCTGGTTGTCAAAGAGGATCTGGTTGTCAATGCGAATCTGGTTGTCAATGTGTATCTGGTTGTCAATGAGAATCTGGTTGTCAATGTGTATCTGGTTGTCAATGAGGATCTGGTTGACTATGTGGATTTGGTTGGCAATGTGGATATGGTTGTCAATTGAGGATCTGGTTGACTATGTGGATCTGGTTGTCAATGAGAATCTGGTTGTCAATGTGTATCTGGTTGTCATTGTGGATCTGGTTGTCAATGTGAGCAATTTGAATCTGAAACTACCCAGTTTATCGCAGTTCCTATTTGGGAGTCAATTCTACCATTATTTTTGATATGCTTTGAATCACCAGACCAGACAACCTGGGACCCCTTTTTAGACCACTATCAATAAGCCATAAAAAAAATAGTGAGTTGTCTAACCTGTTCACGATCATCTACCACATCAATCAGCTGATCATCAGGATCTAATATACCACCTCCACTAATAGTCTTCAAGTTACTTACGTTAATCCAATCATTGGTTGTCTGGAAGTACACAAAAACATCAAATTAGCAACATTACAAACATCAACGAAACCCCTTTCAGAGCAGTTCCAATCCATGTGTGTGTCCAGAATAATCCATGTTTGAAAGTTAAAAAAAAGACTTGTCTTATCTTGAGGAAATATGTGATTTTTCTACATTTCTAATACTCCTGAAGAATATTTCCATATATTCAAGAACCAAATCAACCCCTTAAATTGGCCCACCCGTTCCTTTAAATACTTGCACTTTAGATTGAAAAATTAAATTGATGTAGATTTCACCATAAATTTGCTACTTGTCACCTGTGCCAGTGCTTATTTTAACTTTGTCTGAAGACGATTTTTTATAACAGAGATTATTGTATCAAAGGTTAAAAGTTGTCTGATCTATATACCTTTGATAAATCACACTGGTTATCAGGTTGGGTCAGAGGAATGATTTAGTATACTAGGGTACAGAGTTTATCATAACATACAACCTGACCCTCCTAGAGTTTACAAGATAACACTTGTATTCCTCACATCAGTCAGATAGTCGTGCCGTACACTGCAGAGATAATGCCAAGGTAGTAAAGCCAGATGACAACAAATGTTATCATAAAAAGTCATCTTCACACTGTCTAGCTATTACAAACTTCGTACTTATACCATGACTGCAAAAGACACTGTTCTTGTATCACAGAATGCAGCCATTTGATTGGATTGTATGCTAATGACTACACCCTATCAGAGCCTTGACAGAAAGGCTGTAATCATAATAGCTTTGTATTCACAGACTTTCTTTCTAAACCTCTGATTGGCTATATTTACTACCATACATGCCCCCCTATAGCTATGGGCCCGATGAAAACACTCCATAAAGAGTGCTGCCTTACTGAAATGAAAGGTTTGTCACTTGAATTTTTGCAAGGTTGAATTTTGCAATTTCTTCAACAAAAATCAGGACTCATTGACTCACAAATGGTGTGTTTCTTAAATGTGAGTCAATGAAGTAAATTCTCGCTAATGAATATAAATTGTTATCAGGCTTATCAAACTTCGAACACAATTTGATAAAGATAAACTCTTCAACTGGTGAGATAAAAACAGCCTACTTATCAACATACTGACGGCAAACATGCCTAATATCAATATTATTACAAATTCTAACTTTTTAAAGTGTAACTTGTTGAAACTGTATCTCATCAAATCTGGTTTAAAACAAGGCAGAACAAATTACCCTTTCATAGAGAGTTAAGTTATGGTTTAGTTTGTCAAAATAAAACAAAAAATTAAAAAACATTTCTTTCGAGGATTTCAATGACTTCAGGTGGTACTCAGCCAAACCTTTTGGCATTGAAACTTTCCCAGATTATAATTAACGCTTCCCAGCCAACCAGGATTAGAACCCAAAACCACCATTTGTTTAACGTAACAAAGTAAATGACCTCAAATTGATGCTAAAGCCTAGCTAGTTTATCGTAAAGTGCCATTCTAATAAACCTACCTGTGTGTTAAAGGGATTGTAAAGAGGATTTCTAAATTTTTTATGCGCATCAGGGACACTGATAGCATCAATTTGTACCATTCCAATTTTCCATCAGATGTCTGTAGTTCCTGCAATTCCACTAAAAATAAGTGTTTAATGACATGACCCCCGCAATATTTACTTGTATCACATAACACCTTTGCAAGGGAGACGTCATAAAATACATAGTTTTTGTACAATCGCTACAGCCACAGGAAAATTTTGATGGCGCAGATTGTTGCTATCATTTACCCAGATGCGTATAAAAAATTTTGAAACCTCTTTACAATCCCTTTAATTTCGTATTTTTCCATTCTACTTGGGAGACTAGCTACCTCTGACATATACCTCATAATCTTATCTTCCATTTTCCTATATCTTAAAAATTAATTGTACACACATTTAAAATGGTGGAAAACAACCTTGTAAAAACTGAGATCAACTTACAAGAACATAAATCAACAGTAACAAGCAAATTTCATTTTCTATCAAATCAAATTACATCTTACAATTTTTAAATTCAGAACCCAAAATGCTATCAAAGAACAGATGCGCCATTTTTTGGACTAATCTTACTTTAGTTTTAGAAATGGGAATTCTTAAGCTAAGACAATCAGTAATAATGTTCACAGCTCACCGTCAAAATTCTAGTCTTCAAATCCATATCTGTCCAGAATTATCCGCGTTTGAAAGTTTCCTTATTTTTTAGTGTCAAATTAAGCAAACTATGTGGTTAATTGGTGTTTCTAATGAATTATCATGTATTCTTAATCATATCATTATGTTCTTATTGTATGTAATTAATAGTTTTAACCAATCATAAATGTCTATGTATGTACAGTCTGGATAAACAAAAAAAGATTTTTTGACCTTTCTTGATCGGTCACTCATTGGAATTCTGCTGGTAATTCTCTTCTAATTTAGCTAATTATGAATTAATTATGAACATGTGAGACAAACTGGTATTTTTCCAAGCCATAAGAACACCTCTACTTTCCATTCATATAAGTATTAGCATTTTCATTTTTATAAATAAAAATAAGGGAACCCATCTTTAAAAGAGGAATTGTCTTTCTTGAGACACTGCCATACTATATATTAAAGACATCTATAGAAATAGGAAAAGAAATTCCTAGTTTGAGATATTTTTGAAGGAACACCTAACACAAAATTAACACAATTTTAATTACAATTCTTTGTTGAAACCATAAAAAACACAATCACATTTTTCAAAGCAAAAGGGTGGATCCAAGAGTAAGAAATGATGATTACTTAAAGTGATACTACCTCTTACAATGAACATAAAATTTAAGAATTTTAAACTTGGTGAATAAGAGCCAGTAGATATACCTGGTGTCATAAATAACATAACAGGATCCTTATATAATCCGATAAATCCAAAAAACTTAGTAATTATCCATAAATATGTAATTAACTATTGAAAAACGCTGGATATCAAGTGTTTTTCGATAATTACTTAGTTTTATGAATTTTCCAATTTTCTAGATTTTACAGGGATTCTGTTGTAACTTTATGACACCAGGTAAGTTCACTGATGAATATATACTCATATTGACCATTTTGAGAACTTAAATTTTATGTTCATTCTAAGACGTAGTATCACTTTAAGATCACATAACAAAATAGGAAAGAAAAGAAATATCATTTAGTTTTAGATAATTTGTAGCTCAGTGGGAAGTGAGATAGGTATTATAATATTGGTAATTCCAATAGTAGGAAGTGATGATAACTTTAACTACCAATATCTCTCTACACTTACTAAAACTACCATTGATGCCAAACCATAAGCTTGAATGAAGTCACACTGTAAAAAAATTCTGTTCCATCATTTAGACTAAAGACACAATGTAAACAAATTCTGTTCCATCATTTAGACTAAAGACACAATGTAAACAAATTCTGTTCCATCATTTAGACTAAAGACACAATGTAAACAAATTCTGTTCCATCATTTAGACTAAAGACACTGTAAAAAAAATTCTGTTCCATCATTTAGACTAAAGACACACTGTATAAAAAATTCTGTTCCATCATTTACACTAGACACACTGTAAAAAAAAATTCTGTTCCATCATTTACACTACAGACACACTGTAAAAAAATTCTGTTTCATCATTTACACTAAAGACACACTGTATAAAAAATTCTGTTCCATCATTTACACTAGACACACTGTAAAAAAATTCTGTTCCATCATATAGACTAAAGACACCCTGTAAAAAAAATCTATTCCATCATATACACTAAAGACACACTGTAAAAAAAATTCTGTTTCATCGTTTACACTAAAGACACACTGTAAACAAATTCTGTTCCATCATTTAGACTAAAGACACACTGTAAACAAATTCTGTTCCATCATATACACTAAAGACACACTGTAAAAAAAATTGCAATTAAAAAAACTGAACTGAAATGTGTTGTACAAAAATCAGCTTAATAAAAAAACAGTGTAAAAGTTTTCACTGATACCATAACTGGTATTCATAACAAGCTTTGGTTAAAAACTGCTTGCTTTTTACAATTCAAATTTAAACAGCTATCCTGCTAGCATGTGTGAATATAAGAGCTTAGGCCAGTAATTTCTGGGCCATCCCCCTGCCCCCACTCCCTCCCCTTATGATAGGTCTTATTTTGAAATGCCAAAAATTCATCTCAGGAAGGCTGATTAAGTTGGCTTTGGGGGGTCTCTGGCAGTCCCCAGCCACATATTCTTGAAACTAGGAATCTAGAATGTCCTAGAATCAATGTTAGAAGATAAGAACATAGGACATCTTAGAGCGAAGATTGTTTCGAGAATACTTGGTCTGGTCTCAAGAACCTTCCATCTTAGGGACACATCTCATTTTTTGCACCTCCCTTAATAATTTATTAGATAAACCCCTGTAAAGGTGTGTACCTACAATGCCTGTATTTTGACAGTGGAATCTTACAGTGTATACTTCAAACCTAATTCAGAGTGCCAAGAACAAGATAAATCTATAGTGTATATTGTAACAATAGCTAACATGAAATATACCAGAAAATTATCAAAATAAACAAAATCTCTCAAATTGTATATCATCTGATAGCAATCTGCATTTTAGTTTGTCAACTTGGTTAGGTATAAGAACACCTGATGCCACTTTCACCAGAGGTATGCAATGACTTGAATACACACCAATCTTCAAGTACACAGAAAGTGGGTGAAAAAAACAAACCACCAAAACTGGACCACAAACAAGTTAAACTTGAGCTAATGGACCTCAAATAGTTTGAAATGTTGGTAAATATTTTACATGGTTCACATTTTTTACTGGTACAAGTTTACAACATGGACATTGTTCATAGAAAATTACATCAATTCTAAAAACCTCTTCAAAAACTTCTTACTTTTAACTATTTTTGATAGATATCACCTAGCTAGATTCAGTAAAACTACTAAGACTTTGTGTCGGTGTATCTTTTACAAGAATTGTTTATAAAATGGACATTGTTCATAGAAAATCATATCCATTCTAAAACCTTCTTATTTTGGACTATTTTGATAGATGTCATCCAGCTAGATTTAGAAAACCTAGCTACAAATATATATATATATGATGTAAAATCCAAAATGTCTTCCTTGTTCATAGAAAATCTTATTTATTCTCAAAATGTCTCTTCAAAACATTCTTATTTTTTACAATTTTGATAGATGTTACCCAGCTAGAATCAAAACAAAATAATCACAAAAACACTGGCCAAGCCACCATGAAATAAGGTAAGATTTAAAGCTATTAATCACATGAAGAAATCATTACCTGTTGCATACTTGATGTTTTAGTGAACATGATATAATATTTCACTCATGGCTTCAGGATATCAATCTCGCTCAACTAATTTAAAGTTACAAGCCATAAAATTCATAACACTTATCAACAAAATGTCATCTTAACAAATTAGAACACAAAGTTTCTACAAATTACACCGCTTTTACAATAGTTTTCATTCTCTATAGCACTGTACAACAAAATGTCATTTAAATAAATTTGGCAAAAATCAGAGCACAAAGTTTCTACAAATTACACTGTCAGCTTTTATTGTCGTTATCTTTATCTATAACACTGCACAACAAAATGTCATATAAACAATTTTTCTGAAGTCAAAGCACAAAGTTTCTACAAATTACACTGTCAGTTTTTACAATAGTTCTCTTTATCTATTACATAAAATGTCATCTAAATAATAATTCCAAATTTAGAGCACAAAGTTTCTACAAATTACACTGTCAGTTTTTACAATAGTTCTCTATATCTATAACACTTTTCAACAAAATGTCAACTTAACAATATTTCCAAAATTAGAGCACAATGTTTCTACAAATTACACCATTTTTACAGTTCCATTTCCAATTACATTGCTATCACCAGATGAATTTCAAGTGAATACATAACATCATAGCTTGATCTCATATTCACAGAACATCCATGGAACAATAACAGCAAAACATAGATGCACGGCTTTATAATTTATCCTTCTGTGTTGCTGACATTGAGCCTATGTATCGAAATATGTTTCAACAATTTACATTCTCAGAGAAAACAAGACTTTATATTCAACGAACATCCAAGAAACAATCAAAGCAAAAGCAAACAGGTATATCTCAATGATCCACCCTCTAGTCTACTGACACAGTAAATATGTAAGTAAAATGAATTAGATAACATTACCTATAGGGCTAGAGAGTGACAGGTCTATATATATTACCAAAAGATTCATTATCATACGCATATCATATCATATCGTATCATCATATTAGGATATTATCATAAATCAACCATCTTGAAATAAAGTCTGTTAAATATTTGCTTAACCAACTTATAGAGCTCAATTTCAGTTATCTGTAAAGTCGTCTAGATATTTGCTTTACCAACTTATAGAGCTCAATTTCAGTTATCTGTAAAGTCGTCTAGATATTTGCTTTACCAACTTATAGAGCTCAATTTCAGTTTTCTGTAAAGTCATCTAGATATTTGCTTTACCAACTTATAAAGCTCAATTTCAGTCATCTGTAATGTCTTGTAGATATTTGCTTTACCAACTTATAGAGCTCAGTTTCAGTCATCTGTAAAGTCATCTAGATATTTGCCTTAACAGCTTATAGAGCTCAATTTCAGTCATCTGTAAAGTCGTCTAGATATTTGCTTTACCAACTTATAGAGCTCAATTTCAGTTATCTGTAAAGTCGTCTAGGTATTTGCTTTACCAACTTATAGAGCTCAATTTCAGTTATCTGTAAAGTCGTCTAGATATTTGCTTTACCAACTTATAGAGCTCAATTTCAGTCATCTGTAAAGTCATCTAGATATTTGCTTTAACAGCTTATAGAGCTCAATTTCAGCCATCTGTAATGTCTTGTAGATATTTGCTTCACCAACTTATAGAGCTCAATTTCAGTCATCTGTAAAGTCGTCTAGATATTTGCTTTACCAACTTATAGAGCTCAATTTCAGTCATCTGTAATGTCTTGTAGATATTTGCTTTACCAACTTATAGAGCTCAATTTCAGTTATCTGTAAAGTCGTCTAGATATTTGCTTTACCAACTTATAGAGCTCAATTTCAGTCATCTGTAAAGTCGTCTAGATATTTGCTTTACCAACTTATAGAGCTCAATTTCAGTTATCTGTAAAGTCGTCTAGATATTTGCTTCACCAACTTATAGAGCTCAATTTCAGTTATCTGTAAAGTCGTCTAGATATTTGCTTTACCAACTTATAGAGCTCAATTTCAGTCATCTGTAAAGCCATCTAGATATTTGCTTTAACAGCTTATAGAGCTCAATTTCAGTCATCTGTAAAGTCGTCTAGATATTTGCTTTAACAGCTTATAGAGCTCAATTTCAGTCATCTGTAAAGTCGTCTAGATATTTGCTTTACCAACTTATAGAGCTCAATTTCAGTTATCTGTAAAGTCGTCTAGATATTTGCTTCACCAACTTATAGAGCTCAATTTCAGTTATCTGTAAAGTCGTCTAGATATTTGCTTTACCAACTTATAGAGCTCAATTTCAGTCATCTGTAATCTCTTGTAGATATTTGCTTTACCAACTTATAGAGATCAATTTCAGTTATCTGTAAAGTCATCTAGATATTTGCTTTAACAGCTTATAGAGCTCAATTTCAGTTATCTGTAAAGTCATTTAGATATTTGCTTTAACAGCTTATAGAGCTCAATTTCAGTTATCTGTAAAGTCATCTAGATATTTGCTTTAACAGCTTATAGAGCTCAATTTCAGTCATCTGTAAAGTCATCTAGATATTTGCTTTACCAACTTATAGAGCTCAGTTTCAGTTATCTGTAAAGTCGTCTAGATATTTGCTTTACCAACTTATAGAGCTCAATTTCAGTTATCTGTAAAGTCGTCTAGATATTTGCTTTACCAACTTATAGAGCTCAGTTTCAGTTATCTGTAAAGTCGTCTAGATATTTGCTTTACCAACTTATAGAGCTCAATTTCAGTTATCTGTAAAGTCGTCTAGATATTTGCTTTACCAACTTATAGAGCTCAATTTCAGTTATCTGTAAAGTCATCTAGATATTTGCTTTAACAGCTTATAGAGATCAATTTCAGTCATCTGTAAAGTCATCTAGATATTTGCTTTAACAGCTTATAGAGCTCAATTTCAGTTATCTGTAAAGTCATTTAGATATTTGCTTTAACAGCTTATAGAGCTCAATTTCAGTTATCTGTAAAGTCATCTAGATATTTGCTTTAACAGCTTATAGAGCTCAATTTCAGTCATCTGTAAAGTCATCTAGATATTTGCTTTACCAACTTATAGAGCTCAATATCAGTCATCTGTAAAGTCATCTAGATATTTGCTTTACCAACTTATAGAGCTCAATTTCAGTCATCTGTAAAGTCATCTAGATATTTGCTTTACCAACTTATAGAGCTCAATTTCAGTTATCTGTAAAGTCATCTAGATATTTGCTTTACCAACTTAAAGAGTTCAATTTCAGTCATCTGTAAAGTCTTGTAGATATTTGCTTTACCAACTTATAGAGCTCAATTTCAGTTTTCTGTAAAGTCGTCTAGATATTTGCTTTACCAACTTATAGAGCTCAATTTCAGTCATCTGTAAAGTCATCTAGATATTTGCTTTACCAACTTATAGAGCTCAATTTTCAGTTTTCTGTAAAGTCGTCTAGATATTTGCTTTACCAACTTATAGAGCTCAATTTCAGTCATCTGTAAAGTCTTGTAGATATTTGCTTTACCAACTTATAGAGCTCAATTTCAGTCATCTGTAATGTCTTGTAGATATTTGCTTTACCAACTTATAGAGCTCAATTTCAGTTTTCTGTAAAGTCTTGTAGATATTTGCTTTACCAACTTATAGAGCTCAATTTCAGTCATCTGTAATGTCTTGTAGATATTTGCTTTACCAACTTATAGAGCTCAATTTCAGTCATCTGTAAAGTCTTGTAGATATTTGCTTTACCAACTTATAGAGATCAATTTCAGTCATCTGTCGTCTAGATATTTGCTTTAACAGCTTATAGAGCTCAATTTCAGTCATCTGTAAAGTCGTCTAGATATTTGCTTTAACAGCTTATAGAGCTCAATTTCAGTCATCTGTAAAGTCTTGTAGATATTTGCTTTACCAACTTATAGAGATCAATTTCAGTCATCTGTAGAGTCGTCTAGATATTTGCTTTACCAACTTATAGAGTTTGATTTTGAAATCTTATAGAAGATCCCCTTCACCTTGAGAGAAAATTGCTCTCAACAGGTCCATCAAGAGTTGGTTGCGACTGTCTATCAGTTTCATGCAGAGTACCTTCAACATACGAGCTACTCTCGGAGTGCGAAATCGTGCCATTAAATTCACAAGTGAATGCCCGGCTTTATAACTCTAAAAAGAAAAGAGAAAACCTAACCTTATTTGCCATTTTAAAAGTTAACACTAACAAATAGCAAGTAGCTTCCTCCTATAACCTTTCCTTATCCAATGACTCAAATCTATGTTTACCAACAACAAAAAATCATTCTGTGTATAGCTCTATAGGATCATCCTAAATTTGACAGTAAATTGGAAATAAATTTCAAGTTCTGCTCCAGAGAGTACTAATGAAGACTGGCCCATGCAGTATGCAATGAAGCTAAATTTGGCGAAGTGTCTCTTTATTTGATTTCCAAGTTTGGATCCTTTATGAATTGAGTGCTTAAACTTTTGCTGTGTCTTATAAAAGTTTAAGATAGTTTGCCAGGCAAGATAACATACGCCCACTACCAGCTGTCAGAAATGATAACAAAATCTTTAGTTGCTTAATATTAATGAATTTTCAAATAATCTTAAAATCATCTACAAGTCAAGGCAAAAACCTGAAACAGTTCATCAAGTTATTATCAAATTCAAACATGAACAATGTCTCATCGCTGTACACACAAGGGCAATAACTCTGAAATGGTTCATCCAATTATTACCCATTTCTAACTTGACCGAGATCTCATCAAAATATACAAGCATACAAATTAAGTTTCATCAAGATCAGATAAAAACTGTAGTCTCTATCGTGCCTACAAGCCAGATTTGACGTGTTTTTACTAAGTCAAGGGCAATAACTCCGAAACCATTCTCCAATCATTACCAATTTCGACCTTGACTGAGATCTCATCAATATATACATGTATACCAAGTTTCATCAAGATTGGACAAAAGCTGTAGCGTCTATCGCGCCCACTAGGCATGTGAACAGACGAACCGACAGACCGACGGACCGACAGACAGGGGCAACGGCAATATACGTCCACATTTCCATGTGGGTGTATAAAAATGGATATATTCAGAAGGGAAGCCATAAATAAAAGATATCAGAAGCAACATAAAATTTTTACCATATATGCATGACTGTCAATATTTTTCAACAAATTTATGTCATTTAAATTTAAACATGTCACTCAAATGAGGTTAAAATTAGCAAAAATGTGAACTTGAGGGCAATTATCAAGCATATAATAGGGCATTTAATATCATTTATAATATTAGCCCTATGATATAATGGAGACATACAATATGGTTGTATACATATAGTATATTGTCATTTTTGATTGATATACTCTACAAGGTCTAGTTATTATTAGGCCTATTATTACAGATATATGTAATTTATCAAATACTGACAAACTGGGCTAGTGATATATCTATAATGCTATAATTTGCTATAATACAACTAAGAAACCAATGAATTTCAGTTTTATGTCTCTACCTTTCTTTACCTGATTGGGCTAAAGGAAGAGTGCAAAGCCATGCAGTGTGCAATGAGATGAATATTGCCAAGACAGACGTACCGGTCAACCCTTTTTGATTTTTAATTGTCAAGAGATCTAGTCTTGAACACAAGTCCTGTATCACCTGAATCGGGTTGAAAATTCAAAGTTATATCTGAACCTATTCATGGGGGAACCCTCGATCCTCAGGTAAACATGCTAACATCTAACTCACTTAGTCAACAAGGGCTAGATGTGGTCATCTCACTCAGGCACCCTTGGTAATCAAAATGAGTTTTATGAGGTTTTTGTGTGTCATTTAGCAGTTTACTGTCAGACCTAATAGAAAACTCAAACAAAGATAACCAGGTAAACAATGCCTGTTTGTTTATTAATTAATGTAACAAAGGGAAGTAATCTAGACTGTAAACATCAGACCACATTAAATATAATATAATGATGATCTTACTGTAAACAAATTATTGATAGGCTCTCAGTTGTTTCAAGGTTAGACACAATCTTTAGGCTGAACAAAGTAAAGAAAGTCTTCCATTTAGAAAGATAGTGGACCACAGCCACATACGCCCACCACGGCATGCAGATGGTAAATATTCAAGATTTTGGGGCAAGGGCAATAATTCTGCTTCTAACGGTCGAAAATAGCTCAAATTCGAGCTTGATCTTCGTTTCTATGTAAACACATACCGAATTTCATTTGATTCCATCAAAAAATCTAGTTTTTAGAGCCTTTACAAGCAAATGTTGACGGACCGACAGACGGACAGGGGTGCCGACAATATACGTCCACATAGACAGATGTGGGCGTTTAAAAATAATTTCCTTAATTGACATTATCATTTTGTTACTCACCAAAGTTATTTTATGAAGCTAGGGACACTCCCTCTTTAAGACACCAGTCTATTGAAAGTCACTGAATACCATAGTAATTTTAAGATGGTAACTGATAGCTTCATGTTTTAAAGATTAAGAAGATAAATCAGAAATCTGAGTAGAGATCACCCAGCTCTACTTTCCACCTGAGAAGTGAAAGGAATGCAGTTTCATATTATGTTTTTCTAATCCTAATTGGGCATATATGGAGGCGGGCAACAACATGCAGTGTCCAATGAGGGAAATTCTTACACCACTTTCAGTCTTAGATTGTATTTGATTTCGCTTGTTAGTTTAAATCATCACTTCAGCTACCAAATGGAAAAAACAACAAACAGCAAAACATTCTATTGCAAAAATGTACCAAATACCTCAATTATGGCCAGAAACTTTGTTATAACTTGCAAATAGGGTCCACTTAATTTTCTTGAATCAAACTCATGCATTTTTCAAAATACACTTTAAAATTCGAAACTTTGACCTTCAAGCCAGTGACCTTCAGCCATGTTTACTAACCAATTATGTCCACCAACAATAGCCATGAATTAGACTGACCTTTGTCCAACATAAAAGAGCGTTAAAAAGAAGTGTCAACACCTCAAGGCACTTCATATTGTGTTCATTAGTGGGTTTATTAATACTACAAAGGGGGTATGTTTAGTCTCCTCACACATCTACAACCACCCATGTCTAGATCTTTGGGCACTGGCCCACACAAATCTACATCTTTGGGCACTGGCTCACACAAATCTACATCTTTGGGCACTGGCCCACACAAATCTACATCTTTGGGCACTGGCCCACACAAATCTACATCTTTGGGCACTGGCCCACACAAATCTACATCTTTGGGGTCGAATTCTTGGGTGAGATCATACTAAGGTCCCCCTACATTCACACATTTAGTCCAAGGCCCCTCATAAGATTTATATGCCTTCTTCAAATTCAAATCTGTGGAGAAATTATCAATTTGGGGAGAGAGAGGGGTGGGGGCTTTTAGTCACCAACATACCTCCATATGTGACCCATCTTGAGCCCTTTGGGTTGAAATACAAGGCTGTGGGGAAAGGTTTTGACATAAATAAATACTATATATATCCAATTTAGGGGGTGGTTGTATTTATTCTGTCTTTTCCCGTCCTGTCCCTACACCATTTTGTGACACTTCAGAGACAAAAGAACTAACCAATGGTGGCCTTCTCATCAATGAAATCCTCGCTTTACCACATATAGAAGTTACAAACTATAAATACTTATAGCCCCCAGGGGAAGGAGGTTTATAATTCATTCTACTCCCACTCACAACTACATGTGTAATACATGTTTATCCTTAGGGCCAGAAAAACTTAAAGATGGGTTTCCATATTTTTCAGTGTCAAATTAAGAAAACTATTTGATTAATTGGTGTTTCTAATGAATTATCATGTATTCTTAATCATATCATTATGTTCTTATTGCATATAATTAAGAGTTTTTACCAATTATAAATGTCCATGTATGTACAGTCTGGATAAAAAAAATAAAATACTTTTTGGCCTTTCTTGATCGGTCACTCTGCTGGTAATTCTCTTCTAATTTAGCTAATTATGAATTAATTATGGACATGTGAGACAAACTGGTATTTTTCCAAGTCATTAGAACACCTCTACTTTCTATTCATATAAGTATTAAAATTTTCATTTTCATAAATGAAAATAAGGGAACCCATCTTTAAAGACTAAATGTTTGTCATTTTAAGAGAATTTTTGACCACATGATAGCATCAATTAGCACCATTCCAATTTTCAATCAGACGTATGTGATTCCTGCAATTCTGCTATAACTTAAGTGATTGATGATGTCACTAATTACAAAATATACTTTATTACATAATGTCCTTCACGATGAAGGACAGTATCTTATTTTACGTGGAATTGCAGGAACCACAGACATCTGATTGAAAATTGGAATGGCGAAAATTGATACTATCAGTGTTCTTGATACATATAAAACATTAAAAAAAATCTCTTTACAATCCCTTTAACTTTTAAATAAATCATTATACCATAATATATCGTGGGTGACCGCTTGAAACCTTGTATATGCCATATTTGGTCATTTTGACATTTTGGTACCGAAAGCTCGTAAAAGCGTGGATCTTGTGATCAAAACCTCGTATTCTTAGCTTAATTGTAAATAACTCAAAAAGCACTAATTAAATAACACGTTTATAAACAGTCAGATTTAAAACCTTGTAAAATATATTATTATACGAGGTCCAATGTTCTGTTTTCTGCAGATGAAAATGAAAAACCTCGTATATTGTATTATTATACAAGTTTTTGGTTCAATAGGCCGGAGATTTCAAATTGTTATACGAGGTTTAAATTTTCAAAGAATGAAAACCACGAATAGCTGTAAAAGATTTTAACAAAATACGAGTTCAAAGAGTTTTTTGGGTTTTTTCTCGAAAAGTAATTCCGCGTCAAATATCGTTATACGAGGTTTCAAGCGGTCACCCACGATGTTCCCTTGTGTTTTCTCTTATATGTACTCTCAGCTTCTAAATATCGTTCAAATCTTAACTAAATCATTATTGTAACTTTAGGCCAACTACCAAAATATTCTATCCTTGAAAAATGCAAGAAATTACACGAAATTAATACAATGTATTTCTAAACTGCAATTCAAATATCTTGACTATCATCTTTTAAAGTGATACTATGTTTTAGAATGAAAATAAAATTTAATTCTCAAGAATGGTCAATATGAGTATATATTCATCAGTGAACTTACCTGGTGTCATAAAGTTACAACAGAATCCCTGTAAAATCTAGAAAATTGGAAAATTCATCAAACTAAGTAATTATTGAAAAACGCTTAATATCAAGCGTTTTTCAATAGTTAATTGCATTTTTATTAAGTTTTTTAGATTTATCGGATTATATAAGGATCCTGTTATGTTATTTATGACACCAGGTATATCTACTGGCTCTTATCATTTAATTTTTAAATTTTATGTTAATTCTAAGACGTAGTATCACTTTAAGTATAAAACCATGAACAATAGTCGAATTGAAGTTAGACCTTGTCCCTGGACTATATTCATCATCATGAGTTAAAAGTAATTAAAAAGGACATTGAATTGATAATGATCTAATTAGTTAGTAATTAGTACTAATTAATCAAATGGGTAATTGATCTTAGTCATCATCCATTGTTATCAATAGTACTAATGCAGTTTTTTTGGTAATGTCATTTCAATTTTATAGGTCATTTGACTCATGTGCATCTAGAAATTTCAATAGCCTCTGTTAGCTATTTTGACATTTGTCAGCTGATGTAGAGACAGAAAAACTAGGCCTTGTTTTGCGAGGATTTTCTGCACCCCTGTAAAGGTAAATTAATGTTATGTTAGAAAAATCACCGTAAAAAGGCCTAGTTTTCCTATTCTACTCGTGCCTATAACTGTCAAATCAGAGGATGGATTAGAGGCAGATGTTTTGGATTTTTTTTCACCCTGACACCTAATAACTAATATGTTTTTGTGTAATTTCAACGGTTATTAATGTTCTGAAGGCCTACAAATTAGAACAAATGAAAATAAATGCCAACTGTAGTAAGATAATGACCAATTGTACTAGTAACAGTACCTAAAGACACAGTTGATATAACTTTATTCAATATCCTGTGAGAAGAAAAGCCAAATTTGTTGTCAACTAACTCAACTGAAAGAATTTCAGGGCATATAATAGCAGACAGTTTCTCTATAAACTAAAATTCAAAATATATTTAGAATGCAAATCACATCCAGTGTTAGCTTACAGGTTTTTAGCTGTAGCATGTTAAGAGTATGAAAAGTAAAGAGCATGTTTTGTTTGTTAGATGAAAGTTGTAGACAGCTGTGAGTTATATCATGTTTGGAAGTATTTTAAATTCTACTGTTACATCACATCTGTTTTATTAGACTGGGTACATCTTTCAGATCTTGGTGTGTTTTTACCATCAGTGAGCTGGTTCTATCTTCAGAGCTATCTCATTGTCTTTTGGCAGTTTAGGATATCTTATTTTTAGAAATGTGCCAAGAGGGCAAAGAACAGTAGTGGCACCAGTCTTCCGAGACTGATAGGGTACAAATAGGAAATGCACCATGTGGGCTAATGAAGACGGACAACGCCATGCAGGGTGCCATGAGGGAAATTTTGCCAGGACAGTGGCATTAGTCTGCTCTTTTTCGATTTCGATTTCGAGGGATCTTTAACGTGCACAGCCTGTAGCACACAGGGCCTCGGTTTATTGTCCCATACGAAAGACTAGACACTTTTTCCATGTCAGCCCCTCTTACCTGCATCACTAAACTAACAGGGGGGAAACGGGTTGAAAAATCTGAAGGTATTATCTCGACCTATGCCGGGATTGAACCCCGGCCCTTCGGGTTAGCGAGCAAGCGTCTAACTCACTGAGCCAGCACGGCTCCCCGGTACAAATAGGAGGCAGACTGACTTAATGGGGGAACAACTGTTGAGGCTGAATTCAAAATGCAGAAACTCTGTGGAGGGGTCACAGTCACAAGCTTCCTGTACCCCCACTGCCACTGTAAGGTGACATGGAAGATGGGTATTTAATGTAGTAATGGGTCTGGCGGTTTCTTTGTAGTTCAGGTAGTGGGTTTAGAAGGTCTTGGCCTAGGGTGTGTGGGGCAAAATAATGTTTGGACTGCCAGGAAGAGTTGCATGTATCTAGTTGCAACACCTTGTACATTCCATCCCCCCCCCCCAACTTTCTCTCTGGAAACGAGCAATTATGCCCCCCTACCCCCTATAATTTTTCTAAATGCACCTCAGTGTTGCTATTACCTATCATTCAACAATCACAGTTCTATGTGTTTATTTCTATTCAATTTTCAACAATGTTATTGTTTTCATTCAAAGCAAGATAAATGGCCAAATGCCTGAATCACTTTTACAAGGTGACTATAAATATTTTTCATTATAAAATGGTAATTTGAAAACAAACACAGCAAGACTTCCTGTGTTGAGTGATAATTTTTTTTAACTTTCGCACCAGATTGGTTAAAAATACTGCAAAATTCTTGATAAATGACTCAATTGTACATGATACCATCTTAGAATTTAAAAAAAAAAAAATCTCTTACGCTAACTAAAAGAGTTTAACTTTTCTTCTCCAAGATTTGGTTAACGGAAATAAATGTCATGTTACATCCTAACAGTTACTGTTCTCTACCTTATTCTGTATATTATTAGATTAACAAAAATCAAATGTCTCATTTTACTGATGGGGATAATTTAATTAAATTTTTACTTTCTACTGTGAGGTCTGGGCCCCAGCAAGTGAGAATTAAGCCCCAGCAAAACCTTTTTTAGTTCAGCAGAGATTGATTCATTTACAGTGTCTTTGTATAAAATCAAAATGATATAGATTTTGATATGTTTTCTGCACCTCAAAATTGTCAGAAATGAGTTCCCTGGGCCTTTAATACTTCAAACTTTTTTAGTACAAAATCTGAGCCCCAACACCAATTCATTCCTGGCAACGGAGCGGTTTCTACTTCAATATCATGTAATTTTGAAAGGAGAAAACTTCTTTTATGTAAATTTGCATTTTGTCAAGAGAGCTATGAGGTCCTTTCAATTTTAAAGTATCGAAAAAAATAGGTACAGAAGCAAAATACGGTTCCAATGTACAATATTTTGTATATCACATACAATAGATCATAAAGGACAGGAACATATATCATTTTAATATACACACTTAGCAGAGCATTATTGATATCAAATGCTTAAGTTCACACTTTCCTGTTCAATACCTTGTATCTAAACCACAAGAAAATGTTATACAATAGTGATATACACACACTTAAAACTGGGCATTATTCAATCAACAATGTTTAAGTTAACCCTTTCCTCCTCAATATCTTGTATATCATATTCAATAAACCATACACCAAAGAAACCTGTTACATAATACTGATATACACACACTTAAAACTGAGCATTATTCAATCAACAATGTTTTAGTTAACCCTTTCCCCACAATATCATATTCAATAGAAAATAAACCACAGGAATGTGTTACATGACACATATAACTGGGCATAATAGATATCAACAATGTTTTGGTTAACCCTTTCCCCTCAATATCATATTCAATAGAAAATAAACCACAGGAAGTGTTACATGACACATATAACTGGGCATAATAGATATCAATATCTTGTATATCATATTCAATAAACCATACACCAAAGAAACCTGTTACATAATACTGATATACACACACTTAGAACTGGGCATTATTGATACTAACAATGTTTTAGTTAACCCTTTCGCCTCGGAGAAAAATCGCAGGCAAAAAAACAGTAAGGGTTAATGATGAATAATTTGAATAATAAACTAGCTAGTTATCTATCATTATCTATATCAGTCATAATTAGACAGTTCTCTTGGACCACAAGTATGAAATGACTGTGTGTATAAGAATTGTGCTTTGCTAGTATTAATGGGTAAATTTGTATATTGAATAAGACAACTAGCGAGTCATATATTACTATGAAGGCATTGTACAAAGGTTGTCTAAAAAAAATATGTATATCGGGGACACTGATAGCATTGATTTGCAACATTTCAATTTTCAATCAGACGTCTGTGGCTCCTGTAATTCCACTAAAACTAAGTGCTTGATGATGTCACTAATCGCGAAATTATCACATAAAGCCCTTTGAGATTAGTGATGTCATCCAACACTTAGTTTTAGTGAAATTGCCGAAACCACAGTCATCTGATTGAAAATTGGAATGTTGCAAATCAAAGTGTCCCTGAAACACATACAAAATTTAGAAAACCTCTTTACAATTTCTTTAATGGTATTGAATCATTCAAACTAGCAAGTCATATTTCACTATCAATATCAACTATAATTGCCTTCATTTACAGTATAAAACATGTCATCATTTATTTTTACTCATTTATATAGGTCTTGATGATTCATCAATGTTTATTTTCATTTTTCACATTTCTTCTCCTTTTGGTATTTTTGTCACTAAAAGGGATACTACCATTCATTGTCCTACTAAATTCTTTAGTTCATTTGGTATATTTATTACTATACACCTATAGACTGATGACTCTACTAGTGGACAATACTCTCTCTTAAGCCCTTCTTAAAGTGATACTACGTCTTAGAATAAACATAAAATTTTAAATTTTAAACTTGGCCAATAAGAGTCAGTAGATATACCTGGTGTCATAAATAACATAACAGGATCCTTATATAATCCAATAAATCCAAAAAACTTAATAAAAATGCAATAAACTATTGAAAAACGCTTAATATTATGATTATGATTTCCAATTTTCTAGATTTTACAGGGATTCTGTTGAAACTTTATGACACCAGGTAAGTTCACTGATGAATATATACTCATATTGACCATTCTTGAGAATTAAATTTTATGTTCAGTCTAAGACGTTAAAATATTTAAAGGTGGGTGTATGAGATATGAGAGGGTGGGGAAAAGTTGTAAAGAAAAATTCATGACATTTTCTTCAATATTTTCAAATTTATTAACTTTGACATGATTTTTAGTTAGTTCTTTCCAGCGCTACCTTGAAATGATTGAAATGATAGGCTCATTTTTGTAGTAAGGCAGATTATGGCCAAGAAAAATTCAAAATTAGGAAAGATTTCATCGCATTTGTCTTCATTTAAAGAATTTTACTACAATGTTTATACAACTAACTTTTATTTTAGATATAATTGTATAATCAAACTAGAAACCAAAAATCTTTCCAAATCAAGGAAGTTTTGTTATATTCTTCCCTTTGTTTAAATGCTTTTTACTATAATGTTGTCATTCAATGTACTTGAAATTACCTTAGAGTAATCTATTATACTGTCAAAAGTAGGATGGGCTTGAGGTTTACAAATTCAATTTCAACCATAAATGGCTACAAATGTTTAAAGAATGTGGGTCATTTTTTTGCATAAGGATATTTAAATACAGAGCTAAAAGTTAAAAAATGTAAATAGATTTAGTATCCCAATGTGTGTTGATGTCCTTTATTTGCCCCCTTAAAGCTTTAAAACCAGGTCAAATTTAACATGGCGGAAAATGTCAAACGGTCTTCCATTTTAGGTCACATACCTTTTGAGTAATTATTACCTTTCCGAGGCAGGTGAACATCAAAAGGTACGGCCACTATTAATTAACAATATCACTAATCACTTACCTTTCCAGTGGCCTTTTTATATCGATGGACAGCCTTTTCTATTAATTCACTGACGAGTATTTCCCCGTCCCCACACGGCACTATGACTCGAACATTGTCAAAACAGACAGTCACTTTCATAGGCATAGTTCACAAATACACATGAACACGATTTCCACATGAGCACGGCTCGAATTAAATTTGATAATCCATTTCAAATATTCCGTTAAAATAAATGCCACACCGTGTTTTCGTTTTAACTTTTTCAAATTTGTGATCACACACGTTAAATGTAATAAAAGTTTGAAAGCCAAACAGAAACAAGCTTCACGCGGTGAAAACTGATCTGTAGGCCGAGTAAATTGCCCCGAGCTATCAAATTACAGCGAGAGGTTAGACAAATTTAATCAGCTATTCTCATTACGAAACACATCTGCAACCTTGTCTCAATACTCAAATACTATCGGCAGATTTTTAATTATCAAAAAATCGGCTTGATTTGCTATGGTCCCCGCTTTACCACACTCACGACAAATGTATTTCTACAATCAAAACATTCGCTTTAGAACGCAATTACACATTAAATCCATTAACAAAACACAAACGAAATTAATCCGTAACATACAAGGAAGATTATCAAAGATATATATTGGTCACAAAATGACCAAAATCAACGAAAAATTCGAAAAATTCCAGACGTTTGTCACAGCCCGTCGCTTGACCGTCATTCATAACAAGGTACCTGACGTGATTAAACTTCCGGTTTACCTGCACAGGTGACAATCACCGATTACCTCCCTTAGATGTCGTCTGGTGAATTTTTAATCCTGAATGCAGGATTAGCCATTATCCTTAGCCTATAACCCCTAATCTGCGACTAAGACCTTATTTTTCAATGTGTTGTTCTTATTTCTTTTTTCAATTATTGTGGGCTCTATTTTTGTGTCTTTGTCCCCAAATATTTGGCGTCTAACTGCGCCATTGTATGTGTCTAATTAGGCCCGAAGAAAACTATTCAAGAAATTCAAGGTGTGCCCAATTTAAGAAAATAGAAAACTCAGACCTACATAGACACACACGTATTTTTGATAGAGAATAATTGGACGGGGCAGATTTTAATGGCTAATTAAATTCTAGAATTTTTATCTCTAAATAACAAAAAATTAAAAAAATACAACGTGGAGTTGAAATGAACAAGTTAGCTACAGGTGCACACCAGAAAGGAATTCTAAGTTGACAAACCCAATCGCAGATAGACATAATGTCTTTAAGACAGTATGCTCTAAAGAAAAAAAGACATGTAGGCTTGTATACCCCTTTCTCGCAAACAATCTGGAACTACCATAAGGTCTGGTTGAACCAAGTCCACGGTCCCCCACCCTTAAGAGACCCCTTCCCCCAGAAAAACATACAAGAGAGCATGCATATGTTACAAAATAATTCCAGGGGAGGCTGCCCGTAGATTAAGATCCCTAGAATGCTAAGATAACTAGTTATTATAGTTAAATTTTAAATGCCATTTACCTAACAGACGTTTTTCTGCCCCCCCCCCCCCCCCCTCCCCTCCCCTTCCCTCCCCTTCCAACGTCTAATCCTGCTATAAACCCATTTCATAGAGGCATATATTACAGCCGCATTTGGTAGTAGAGTGTTGGTTTACATAAAGGGAAATAACTCGTGTTCTTCTACTCTAAAATACAACAATTGTTGAACTTTCCTATTCACTTGTGAGCAATTGCCAAATCTTTGTTAGGGTCTGCAACAACATCTGCCATTTATTTTTGTCATATAAAGTACAAAGCGTTCAAAATACATACGTACGTTACAACACACACATTGAAGGGACAGATTTGCCATTTTCGGGGGTTGATTTGGGTCTTGAATATATGTAAATAGTCTTCAGAAGTACTATACTAGAAATGTACAAAAATAGCATAATTCCTTCCAAAATACCCCAATCAAAGAATTTCATGACGAGCCGTCATTTTAACTTTCAAACGCAGATAATTTTGGACACACATGGATTTGAAGGTTCAAATTTAGACGACGAGCTGTGAACATTATTATTGATTAGCTTAGTTAAAAGAATTCCCATTTCTGAGACTAAAGTATGATTGGTCAAACGGACGTCACATTCATGAAAAACCATAACGCCATGTTCATTATTATTCTGTGTTCAAATTTGATTCTATAACGTCACGTTCATGGAAGTTTTTAACATCACGTTCATGAAAATCTATAACATCACGTACATAAAAGGTTGGTTGGTAGACGACAAGTTAACGTTCGCTTCCAGCGGATACTGATATCGCAAACTAGGTAGTTGTTGGTAGTCGTAGTAGTTGGTAGTTGGATTGGTTCAAACTTGATGGTTCTGTGTTGTTGGTTTGGTTGTTGATTCTTCGTTAGATCTGGTCGGGTCGAATGACATGGCGGTGAAACTCGGCCCTGGATGGTGTGGCGTGAGTTACTCGATCTCCTTCATTCTTCCAAACTCGTTCCAAATTGATTGGATATAATTTAAAGTGTTAAGAAACTTTGAGTATAAAAACTATCTGTTCAAGACAGATTTGGTACATAAAAGTCTAGAGCCTCACATTTATATAAGTTATTAACGCCACGTTCAATGAAGTCTATAACGTCACGCTCATACAAGCCTGAAACGTCACGTTTATAAAAGTTTATAACGTCACGTTCAAAGTCTGTAATAGTTTGTTCCACTTCGAATATGAAGTCTAATTTTCATACCGAAGGGTGATACGGGTAAAGTTTAATTCTATCAGTCCAAAATACTTAATTAGACGACTATATCTCTTAGTACACATCTAACATTCAAATTAGTAAACTCGTATTTGAAAATTAACATAAACTAATAGAAAAAGAATCTTGGGCGTGTCCCTTTAAACTTATATCTCGAAATCATCCAAACCGTCCTTTATCTATCTCGAGCAACTGTATATTCGATAGTAGGTGTAAGGAACGACGTTGTTGAGTCAGATAAATGATCTATTGTACAAGTCTTACGTTTTATCATTTGAAAAACCACCGTCTGTTGATCTGGTGGTATACTTACAGTTTTAACACGTTTTCTTGTGAATTATTGCCAAGTGGAATACGTTGGATATTACTTGGGGTTTTTCAGGTAAGCTACAATATCTAGATATATTCCAACCGTTTATGAATCTTTGAATTGTCTGAAAGGCGAAGTTTTGTGATTTTAGGCTAAATTTTTGAATATTTCCTCCCAAGTGCATTATTTATTTATAGAATTTTAGGAGATATATTTGGGACATATCTCCGTTTTCTGTAGATAAATTGAAATATATCATATAACCATTAATCATTAGGTGTGTTTCGGGTTTAACACCGTCATCAGGATGGCAGATTTAGAAATGGTTTAATTTCAAATTTTTAGAAAAGCAAAATCAGTGAACTTTGGACAAGAGCATCGTAAACTTTCTCCTAAAAGTTGTTAGAAAGACAAACTTACTGAATAGAGACGTAAATACTGCCCTTACGAGTCGAACTCACCGAACAGAGGGGCCGAACACGGGGCCTCGGTTTATTGTCTCATCCGAACGACTAGACGCTTTTTCCATGTCAGCCCCTCTTACCTGCATCACAAAAATCCGGAGGTATTATCTATGTCGGGATTGAACCCTGGACCTTCAGGTTGACGAGCAAGCGTCTAACTCACTGAGCCACCGCGGCTCCCACGAAGGATTTAAAGGGAGGTGTTGTAATCGATTAAGCATCTTGTGAAGGGCAAGTGAAAGAAAATGCCATAAACAAAATTTCTAACTGCTAACAAAATTGTTATGAATAGTCTAAAATATAGGCTTTCCCTTTAATTGGTGCATTCTGGCACCTCTTCTGTGTACTTTCACTTTATTTCGAGTTTGTGGGTTTTTTTGTGTAGTTTGTGTCATTATGAAGTAAGGGGGAATATTTATCAAAATTCTTGCCACTTTGCCAATTTTTTGAAAAAACGATGTTTATGAAGTCGATTATTTCGAGTTTATTTTCTTTATTTTGTGCACCATTTGAGTTGATGAGATGATAACTACATGCAGTGTGCAATGAGGAAATTTTACCGTTGTTTAAGTCTTATGGTTTTTTTTTATTTTCAAACTTAAGCCACCATCGGACCTTTCATCGCATGTTATCTTCTCGACTAAGGTGAAAATTACTGTTTTATCAAATTGTAGACAAATTATAATTCGGATTTTTATTCAGGAAAGTGATACTAAGAAGCTGTATAAATTAGATTTATTATAGTACATAATCCTTTACATATAAATCCAAACAATCCTCAGTGGCTCAACACCAAAGGAACTGGTTGAACCATGTCCACGGCCCCCTATCTCTAAGTGGGCCCCAGTCCCCAGAATACATTGCAGGAGAGCACATGTTAAAAAAAACAATTCCCAAGGGAGGGGCTCCATTTCATTTAAGTCCACTCATTGTGTTGGGCACCCACTCAATCCTGTTTTAAAATTTTAATCCAACGACTAAAGAAAAACAAAACGGTTTGCAAGTTTTACTAAAACCGCCGAGAGGTTCCGAATGAGAAAAGTAAAAAACAGGTGAATACGAGCCCGTAACCAGCCCAATGTGGCAAGGGGACGGCCGCATGTGAATGAGGGGCAATGGCTGATAGAGACTGATTTCAACTTCAATTGAGAATTTCTTCGAATTTTGCAGGGGAGGGGGGGGGGGGACGAATATATATCCAAGNGGGGTGGCACCGCCAACCCGCACCGCCCTGAGCCCCCTGTAGTTACGGGCCTGTATGAATAGTAAATAACCAAACATGCAGATCAAATTTCAATTGACTCTTTACCTGAATTGCATATAAACTGGAGTTACTTGACAGAATAATGAAGTGAAAGCGAATTAGTTTCAATAGCCTATTGAAGATTTTCAAGGACTCGGTACATGTAGATCTAAATTGAAAAACGAATTTCAATGATGTCTGTAAACAATTAGACAACTCACACAAAAGGCGGTGTACAATGAGGGAATTTTTTGACAGGGCAGCGACATTAGCAGTAGCATACTCTGTAGATTTCCTACAGACTGTAGTAAACAGGGGCCGGTTTCACAAAGCTTACGATCGTCTTAACTCATTTGTGAAACCGACCCCAGGGCTTCAAATATAACGAATGGATTTCATACAGCGCAGTTACATAGGTAAATATCTCAATGCAAGATCAAGGTTACTTTAGCAGAGCCCCACAGTGTGCAATGGAGGTAATTTGATTACAATTACGACTACAAACCCATAGAACGAGTATTTTTACATAGCAATATAATTATATTATGTACACATGAAAATTGGCACCGCGACACTTGGAGTAGAATGAACATATGTTAACCATTCATCGTCCTACTAAATTCTTTAGTTCATTTGGTATATTTATTACTATACACATATAGACTGATGACTCTACTAGTGGACAATACTCTCTCTTAAGCCCTTTTTAAAGTGATACTACGTCTTAGTATCGACATAAAATTCAAGAATTTTAAACTTGGCGAATAAGAGCCAGTAGATATACCTGGTGTTATAAATAACATAACAGGATCCTTATTTAATCCGATAAATCTAAAAAACTTAGTAATTATCCATAAATATGCAATTAACTATTGAAAAACGCTTAATATTAAGATTAAGCGTTTTTCAATAATTACTTAGTTTTATGAATTTTCTAATTTTCTAGATTTTACAGGGATTCTGTTGTAACTTTATGACACCAGGTAAGTTCACTGATGAATATAGACTTATATTGACCATTTCCAGAACTTCCTTATTATACATAATGACCAATGGCGCTGCCAGCGTCCAGAAACTTACACACCATTTTTTATGGGCCCCGGAAATCACGTGCATCTCCCAACCACAAGAGACTATACATATTAAACACATAAAAAATCTCTCGACAGTTTAAAACAGAACAGACTGTCTAGACATAATTTATTTCACTCCACTGTGCATCGTTCCCATAAGGCCAATCGGGTACAGAACAATAGGATATAAAACTCCATTTCATTTCATTAGTTCAGTAAGTTACAGAACAGTAGGATATAAAACTCTATTTCATTTCATTAGCCTAATAAGTTACAGAACAGTAGGATATAAAACACAATTTCATTTCATTAGTTCAATAAGTTACAGAACAGTAGGATATAAAACACAATTTCATTTCATTAGCCTAATAAGTTACAGAACAGTAGGATATAAAACACCATTTCATTTCATTAGTTTAATAAGATACAGAACAGTAGGATATAAAACTACATTTCATTTCATTAGTCCAATAAGGTACAGAACAGAAGGATATAAAACTCCATTTCATTTCATTAGTTTAATAAGATACAGAACAGTAGGATATAAAACTATATTTCATTTCATTAGTCCAATAAGGTACAGAACAGAAGGATATAAAACTCCATTTCATTTCATTAGTTTAATAAGATACAGAACAGTAGGATATAAAACTCCATTTCATTTCATTAGTTCAATAAGGTACAGAACAGTAGGATATAAAACTCCATTTCATTTCATTAGTTCAATAAGTTACAGAACAGTAGAATAAAAACTCCAATTCATTTCATTAGTCCAATAAGGTACAGAACAGAAGAATATAAAACTCCATTTCATTTCATTAGTCCAATAAGGCACAGAACAGAAGGATATAAAACTCCATTTCATTTCATTAGTCCAATAAGGTACTGAACAGTAGGATATAAAATTCTATTTCATTTCATTAGCCTAATAAGTTACAGAACAGTAGGATATAAAACACCATTTCATTTCATTAGTTTAATAAGATACAGAACAGTAGGATATAAAACTACATTTCATTTCATTAGTCCAATAAGGTACAGAACAGAAGGATATAAAACTCCATTTCATTTCATTAGTTTAATAAGATACAGAACAGTAGGATATAAAACACCATTTCATTTCATTAGTTCAATAAGGTACAGAACAGTAGGATATAAAACTCCATTTCAATTCATTAATTCAATAAGGTACAGAACAGTAGTAGGTTATAAAACTCCATTTCATTTCATTAGTTTAATAAGTTACAGAACAGTAGAATAAAAACTCCAATTCATTTCATTGGTCCAGTAAGGTACAGAACAGAAGGATATAAAACTGTATTTCATTTCATTAGTCCAATAAGGTACTGAACAGTAGAATATAAAACTCTATTTCATTTCATTAGTCCAATAAGGTACAGAACAGTAGAATATAAAACCCAATTTCATTTCATTAGTTCAGTAAGTTACAGAACAGTAGAATATAAAACTCCAATTCATTTCATTAGTCCAATAAGTTACAGAACAGTAGGATATAGAACTCTATTTCATTTCATTAGTCCAATAAGGTTCAGAACAGAAGGATATAAAACTCCATTTCATTTCATTAGTCCAATAAGGTACTGAACAGTAGGATATAAAATTCTATTTCATTTCATTAGCGTAATAAGGTACAGAGAAGTAGGATATTGCCCCCAATTCGTTTCATTAGTTCAATAAGATACAGAACAGTAGGGTTTAAAACTCTATTTCATTTCATTAGTTCAATAAGATACAGAACAGTAGGATATAAAACTTCATTTCAATTCATTAGCCTAATAAGGTACAGAACAGTAGGATATAAAACACCATTTCATTTCATTAGCCCAATAAGATACAGAACAGTAGGATATAAAACTTGATTTCAATTCATTAGTCAAATAAGGTACAGAACAATAGGATATAAATAAGGTGCAGTAAAACTAATATGTACACCACGGTCTGTAAAACTCTATTTATGACTCACGTACATTAGTTTTCCTGTAGTGGGTTATAAACACTTTCAACTGTTTTTACATGTGTCATGTTTCTCGTTGTCGACTTTCAGTGAGAAAGGTCGGGGGTCACCAGATAAATATCGTCACCAACCTTTTAAAGACAAAAACTGTCTCTATAATAGACGCGAGTGATTCATTCATAGACACAAGAAACCGGTAAATTAGGCCAAAACGTATGACTTATACACAGTGCCGGCGTGAGTTGGGGGTACAGGAGATGTACAGGAATTGTTTTTCCCTCACTGTACACTTCGTGGCATTGCTAATATTAGCCCGATCAGGTACAGAATAGTATGTTCAAATCAATAAGAGTAAAACGACTGTAAGAGTTCATTTCATTCCATCACCTTGATAAGGAACAGTAAAGTAGAAATTAATAATCCATTTTATTTCATTAATCTAAACAGAACAGAAAAGTAAAATTTAATACTCCATTTTTTTTCATTAGCCCAATAAGGAACAGTAAAGTAGAATTTAATACTCCATTTCATTTCATTAGCCCAATACGTAACAGAAAAGTAGAATTTAATACTCTATTTCATTTCATTAGTCCAATACGTAACAGAAAAGTAGAATTTAATACACCATTACATTTCATTAGCCCAATACGTAACAGAAAAGTAGAATTTAATACTCCATTTCATTTCATTAGCCCAATACGTAACAGAAAAGTAGAATTTAATACACTATTTCATTTCATTAGCCCAATACGTAACAGAAAAGTAGAATTTGATAATCCATTTCATTTCATTAGTCTAAACAGAACAGAAAAGTAGAATTCTATACTTCATTTTATTTCATTAGCAAACAGAAAAGTAGCATTTAATACTCCATTTTATTTCATTAGCAAACAGAAAAGTAGCATTTAATACTCCATTTTATTTCATTAGTCTAAACAGAACAGAAAAGTAGCATTTAATACTCCATTTTATTTCATTAGTCTAAACAGAACAGAAAAGTAGCATTTAATACTCCATTTTATTTCATTAGTCTAAACAGAACAGAAAAGTAGCATTTAATACTCCATTTTATTTCATTAGTCTAAACAGAACAGAAAAGTAGCATTTAATACTCCATTTTATTTCATTAGCAAACAGAAAAGTAGCATTTAATACTCCATTTTATTTCATAAGTAGACTGAAAAGTAAGATATATAACTTCCTTTTTAAGTTTGATAAGTAACATAAAAAGTAGAATTTGATACTTCATTTTATTGAATTTTTGCATGTGTCATCCTCCACCATACTTTAAACAGGTTAATCCTACCCATATCCTTGTCGAGTGAGCAATAAATCAATGATATCTAAAACTCACTTCTTTCACCATATCGGGTCATGTTTATTTCAACATGTTTTAAGATATAAACAATGTCATATAGTGTACAATGAAGTAAAAGACTTCTCAAGCAAAGAAAGGCGACGTAAAACTCCGATTCATTTCTTCATGAAACCAAACTGATGCCCACAGCTGTGGTCCTTTAAGATCTTTCTACAGTTGAAATCAAAAGACTGATGTCAAGGTACTAGGCAAATTTACCCAATTGCACACAGAATTGCTCGTCTCCAATTAGGAGTAGAAAATGAAGACGTAAACTAAAACTCCATTTCATTTAATTGCCTGGAGCCGCGGTGGCTCAGTGAGTTAGACGCTTGCTCGCTAACCCGGTTTCCCCGGAGCAGGCTAATGCCGCTGTCCTGGCAAAATTTCCCTCATTGCACCCTGTATGGCGTTGCCCGTCTTCATTAGCCCACATGGTGCAGAAAAGTAGGACGTAAAACTCCATTCATTTCATTTCATTTTAATTGCCTGTATGAGACCGAGTCAGCTTTGAAATACAGTATAAACAAGTATCGCATTACAGAAATAATATATGCAAGTCCACGAAATGAATTACTTTCCTCAGTGAACTTTGACATGGGGTAGGATTTGAATATATTTACTTTTTACTGTTTGAAGAATTTAATTGAGTACATTCTGAATAGTCGCACCCAACTGATATCCACATTTCCACTTACCTCTATCACTGTTTCTGAACACAGCTACAACGGCAAAGGCAGGATAAACTCTAGGTGTTATAGACTAGATTCGACCATTTGTTTGCAACCAGTTACTTCAATATATGTTTATGTAGGACAAACATATGTTTGCACGTCCAAGGAAGACTCAAAACACAACAAAGGACAGTCCACTTTATTTTGAGGGAGTATTAAACATACAAGAGCTCTTGTATATGGTTGCAATTACTGTTTATTCTACCTGAAAACAAAATAGACTGCTCTTGTTAATGTCTGAAAGATCTCGCTATATACATAGAATATTTCGAGCAAAGATATTTAAGTGTGCACGAACATGGACTTTTCCAAACTACCACCAAAAATTGGAATGTACCTGCTCAAGGTTTGAACCGCTCTCGGCTAAGTATGGATATGTTGGACTAAATTATTTTTACCCAAAAGTTCATAGTTTAAGATAATCCTCACGTTTTTTTACAGGGCCTAAGGTTTTTCAAAATCGATAAATCAAAAGAAAGTGACTTTGATATGTTGATCGTCGTGGTTGTTGTTTTAAAGTGATACCACGTCTTAGAATTAACATAAAATTTAAGAATTTTAAACTTGGTGAATAAGAGCCAGTAGATATACCTGGTGTCATAAATAACATAACAGGATCCTTATATAATCCGATAAATCCAAAAAAACTTAGTAATTATCCATAAATATGCAATTAACTATTGAAAAACGCTTAATATCAATAATTACTTAGTTTTATGAATTTTCCAATTTTCTAGATTTTACAGGGATTCTGTTGTAACTTTATGACACCAGGTAAGTTCACTGATGAATATATACTCATATTGACCATTCTTGAGAACTTAAATTTTATATTCATTCTAAGACGTAGTATCACTTTAACGATCTCTGGTTCAAAAAATCACATTTTATCATAACAATATTATTATGTACATTATCTCCATAAACTAAGATCTATTCATCAAAAACTTGACAGTTACATACTTATTATACTACTCTAGTTTTTAAAGGGACAACCTTTGTGACTTTTCAGAACCATATTCTATACGTCATGTATTCGCTTACAATTAAATAAAAACCAATTAAAATCTCTATTTTGTTACTTACATTCAGGGTAAACACTGGAGATTGAAAAATTGATTAAGTTCTGAAAAATTTAACTACAGTATCGCCGTATTGAACACAGACGTCTGATGAGGTCCCTCGCGATTTGTGACGTCACCAACCACTTAGTGGAATTGCAGGAACCAAAGACGTCTGGTTTAAAAAAAGAATGATGTAAATTGATGCCAACTTGTCCCTGATACACATAAATTTTGTAGTAAACCTCTTTACAGTCCCTTTAATGGTAGCCGCCTACTAGTTCGAAAAGGCATTTCAATACGTACATGCTTCAGTCAATGAGAAATGCATCCTTGTTTACTGTATGCAATAAACATATTGAAATAACAGCTGAAAAAATATTGACGCTCGTTCAAACTGTATGGCTATAGGCTATCGTCTGCTGGTCTCATCTATATGGTAAACTGGTGAACAAAGGCGGTGTATACATAATGTATTATTTGCATAAACTGAATTTAAAATAGGTATATGCATGTACCACCTAGACAGTGTTATTATGTCAAGCACGAACTATTAGCTAATTGGACACAAGTTGGATATAAGATAGCTAGTCGGACATGATAGTTCCCTATGCTAGCTAGTTGGACATGATAGTCCCCTATGCTAGCTAGTCGGACATGATAGTTCCCTATGCTAGCTAGTCGGACATGATAGTCCCCTATGCTAGCTAGTCGGACATGATAGCTCCCTATGCTAGCTAAGTCGGACATGATAGTTCCCTATGCTAGCTAGTGATTGTTTCTTATGTTAGCTAGTTAGACACGACATAGTTTCCTATGTTTAAACTTGCTGGGCACGATAGTTGTTAGTTGAACACGATAGTTTCCTATACTAGCTAGTTAAAAACGATCGTTCCCTATACATTTACTAGCTTATTGTACACGATAGTTTCCTATACTAGCTAGTTAAAAACGATAGTTTCTTATACATTTACTAGCTTATTGGACACGATAGTTTCCTATATTAGTTAGTTAAACACGATAGTTTCTTATACATTTACTAGCTTATTGGACACGATAGTTTCCTATACTAGCTAGTTAAACACGATAGTTTCTTATACATTTACTAGCTTATTGGACACGATAGTTTCCTATATTAGCGAGTTAAACACGATAGTTTCTTATACATTTACTAGCTTATTGGACACGATAGTTTCCTATACTAGCTAGTTAAAAACGATAGTTTCTTATACATTTACTAGCTTATTGGACACGATAGTTTCCTATACTAGCTAGTTAAACACGATAGTTTCTTATACATTTACTAGCTTATTGGACACGATAGTTTCCTATATTAGTTAGTTAAACACGATAGTTTCTTATACATTTACTAGCTTATTGGACACGATAGTTTCCTATACTAGCTTGTTGGTCACGATAGTTTTCCGTGCTAAATAGTTAGACACGATGGTTTCCTATGCTAACTTATTGGACACGATAGTTTCCTATATTAGCTTGTTGGTCACGATAGTTTCCTATGGTTTCCTTATCTAGCAAGTTGGTCACGATAGGTTCCTATGGTTTCCTATGCTAGCAATTTGGGCACGGTTGTTTCCTATGGATTCCTATGCTAGCAAGTTGGACACCGTAGGTTCCTATGGTTTCCTATGCTAGCAATTTGGGCACGGTTGTTTCCTATAGTTTCCTATGCTAGCAAGTTGGACACAGTAGGTTCCTATAGTTTCCTATGCTAGCAATTTGGACACATTAGTTTCCTATGCTAGCAAGTTGGACACGGTAGTTCCCATTAAATAAATAAAACGTAATATGCATGAATGGTAAAAGGGTTTATATATGTATATATTTGGGCACATCCGAGTATAAGTTACAATATGCGACGATTAAATTCGACCGAGCCCGTTTATAAGGACAGGTACATTCTAAAATTTTGATAGCTGATTCATCTTAAGTCAATTCACAAAAACTCATTCACTAGCCTAGAAAATACGTTAAAAATTATCAAAGAATGTTCGGATTAATTTCATTCGTAAATAGGTTTTTATGTCGAGAAATCGAAAGTAGAAATAAGTACTACAGTCATAAAAGGCGACACCTCTTTACAATGTTGAAATTAATAAGTGAACAAACACTTTTATTCTGGTTAATAGGGTCAATATAAGAAGAGCATACGATATCTGATACCTTTTACGACTTGTACAAATATAGGGCCTATATAACGTTTAGTCCATCCGAGGTGTGGTGGTATTGGATAGGTAATGTCCACGTTACCGGGTCTATCCGTATAGGGTGTTGTGGTAAATAAAGGTAGAATTTGAAACGGGTTATGGGTAGCCAATATAACATTTAAGTTCACTTGAGGTGCGGTGGTCTTGCATAGATAATGTTTGAACAAGTTGTATATACGTTAACATCTATCAGTATTTAGGTTGCCTAATTGTAGACAAACCTAAAGTTAGAATTCCAAACGGATTATGGGTAGCCAATATAACATTTAAGTTCACTTGAGGTGCGGTGGTATTGGATATGTAATGTTACAACAAGTTGTATTTACGTTAACATCTATCAGTATTTAGGTAGCCTAATTGTAGACAAACCTAAAGTTAGAATTTGAAACGGGATATGGGTAACCTATATAATATTTAAGTTCACTTGAGGTGCGGTGGTCTTGCATAGATAATGTTTGAACAAGTTGTATATACTTTATCTATCAGTATTTAGGTTGCCTAATTGTAGACAAACCTATGGTTAGAATTTGAAACGGGATATGGGTAACCTATATAACATTTTGTTCACTTAAGATGTGGTGGTATTGCTTAGATAATGTCTGAACAAGTTGTATATACGTTTACCTCTATTAGTATTTAGGTAGCCTAATTGTAGACAAACCGAAAGTCGCAATTTGAAACAGGATAAGGGTAGCCAATATACGACTATATCCCTTTTAATTTTTATCATCTGCTAAATACCTGTTATACCAGTTCTTCGTTCTGTTAGTTATTACTTCGGATTCTTGACCACCATGCTCGAATTGATGTTGTAAAATAACCTTGTTTCATTGAGTTATAGCACCGTCACACCAGACTGCGACCATTTTGCGTTTTTACGGCGACAACAAATGTAGTGGGTCGCTGGAAAACTTGAAGAAAGCGCGAGAAAAAGTCCCATTAAATTACAAATTCTGTAACAGTCGCTCTCAAACTGTTACATATGCGACCATATTGCGTTCCCAAGGCGCGTTTCTATTAAAATCTAAGGCTAAGTGCCTTTCTCTTTTATTGCGTTCATGGAGATGTTACGGCGCTTGTCGCTAAGGCGACCTTAACACGCTCTGAGCTAATTTTCCATGTGCCTGGGCTATAAGAGTTCGTTAGATTTCCATAAACCTGGGATTGAATTCGGTATTGTTGTTTTTCATAGCTTTGTTTAGATTAGACTAAATAGTGAATATTTTGACGACAGTATCTCTTTAAGTTGGAAGATTTTTAAAAGGAAGACAAGACTTGAATCAAATTGAATCTGTCAAGGCTTATCCTATTCTAAATTGACATGATTCATTTCCTTATTATTCAATTAAGATGTCAATTCATGATGATCACAGCCATTTTAGAGGTCATCTAAATATACGCTTCTCTAGCTGATAAAACCTAATTCCAATCTACCGTATCACTTTTCAAAATGGAAATCAGACATTAAGGTATGAGGCTGGTCAGAATATGTTTCGTCTTCCAATGATAAGAATGGAGTTTTACGTCCTACTCTTCTACGTCTGACCATCTATATATGATATATCTATGATCTATGCTTCACTAGCTGTTAAAGCCAAATTTAAATTTACCGTATCACTTTTCAAAATGGAAATCAGACATTAAGGTATGGACAGGACGAGACTTTCAGACTTTCCACTACAGTGGAGAATCGGATCGGAGAAGACTACTACCACTATTCTGGGAAATTTACCCTATTGGTCACTTCACAGTGTTACTCATTACCAATATTAGTCCATAAAAGCATATGCGGGAAAGCCAGGCGTAAAACTTCAATAATTTAATTAAGATTTTCTCACGAGAGCAGTAACATATTAAATTTTGTGGTTTTAGTTAAGCAATAAAGAATCAAAGATGCGGAACTTTTATTAGATAAAAAAGTCACCGATTTATATTGTAATGTGGTGAAGCAGTAGACCATAACTGAAATAGTGTCTTAAAAACTACGTAGTTGTCCCAAAAAAGGAGTTTATCTGATTGTAGATAGACTGTTAAGTTAAAGAATTGTACACGCTAGTTAATATTTTGTCATCATTATGGAGTTAAAGGGACAACGTCATAATATACTTTTGGTAACATGTACATGCGAAGGTACGGAGCCCCTAAGGCGCAATTTTCCATACTTTTATAAAAATATTTCGTTTTAACGAAATAATCAATTCGTTTAAACGAAATCATTAATTTGTTTGAACGAAATAATATCATATATTTCGTTTAAACGAATTAATTATTTCATTTAATCGAATAACTTATTTCGTTTAATCGAATAACTTATTTCGTTTAATCGAATTAATTATTTCGATCAAAAGAAATACATTTTTTGTTTCGTTTAAACGAAATAGTTAATTCGTTTAAACGAAATAAGTTATTCGATTAAACGAAATAATCATTTCGTTAAAATGAAATAAAAAATGTATTTCGTTTGAACGAAATAAGTATTTCGTTTAAACGAAGTATATGACTTTATATCGTTTAAACGAATTAATTATTTCGTTTAAACGAAATACTTATTTCGTTAAAACGAAATATTTTATAAAAGTACGGAAAATTGCGCCTAAGGGGCTCCGCAGGAAGGCCAATAATGACGCAGTTTAATTGAAATTGGACCAAATTCCGTTCCGTTATTTCATTTTAAGCATATAGCCACTTCAGTTAGGGTCTAAAGACGGGCCTCTTAAACATTCGTCAAAGTAACCTTTTGACCTAATCCTGCTTTAACCAATCAAATTTCTGCCCTCTCCAGCGTTGGCATTTTTTGAGAGAGTGAAGGAATTTGATTCGTTTATGACTGTCGTGTGATCTGAAAAGTGTACAGTCAATACTACACATGTCTTCAGTTTATTGTTCCGTCCAAACGGCAAGACATTTTAATAAGCTTATCTTGTTTACTATCAGTTTATGAAGAGCTCAATCAAAATAAACCTAAGCTTAACATTCTTTATGGTATTGCCGCCACAGGATATTAAAAAGTGTTTTGATGGTCAATGATCGGTGGTCTTCGGGCAATAATGTGGGTGAAAGTTAAATGTAATAAAAGGGGTTTTACATTATTGAGCTAATGCAATGAAATGGAGTTTTATATCCTACTGTTCTGTACCTTATTAAATTAATGAAATGAAATAGAGTTTTATATCCTACTGTTCTGTATCTTATTGCGCTAATGAAATGAAATGGTGTTTTATATCTTACTGTTCTGTACCTGTATCGGCTAATGGAATGAAATGGAGTTTTATGTTCTACTGTTCTGTACCTTATTGCGCTAATGAAATGAAATGGTGTTTTATATCCTACTGTTCTGTACCTGTATCGGCTAATGGAATGAAATGGAGTTTTATGTTCTACTGTTCTGTACCTTATTAAATTAATGAAATGAAATAGAGTTTTATATCCTACTGTTCTGTATCTTATTGAGCTAATGAACTGAAATGGTGTTTTATATACTACTGTTCTGTATCTTATTGAACTAATGAAATGAAATGGTGTTTTATATACTACTGTTCTGTACCTTATTGAGCTAATGAAATGAAATGGTGTTTTATGTCCTACTGTTCTGTATCTTATTGAGCTAATGAAATGAAATGGTGTTTTATATCCCACTGTTCTGTATCTTATTGAGCTAATGAAATGAAATGGAGTTTTATGCACTACTGTTCTGTATCTTATTGAGCTAATGAAATGAAATGGAGTTTTATGTCCTACTGTTCTGTATCTTATTGAGCTGATGAAATGAAATGGAGTTTTATATCCTACTGTTCTGTATCTTATTGAGCTAATGAAATGAAATGGAGTTTTATATCCTACTGTTCTGTATCTTATTGAGCTAATGAAATGAAATGGTGTTATATCTTACTGTTCTCTACCTTATTGAGCTAATGAAATGAAATCGTGTTTTATGTACTACTGTTCTGTATCTTATTGAGCTAATGAAATGAAATGGAGTTTTATGTACTGCTGTTCTGTACCTTATTGAGCTAATGAAATGAAATGGATTTTTATGTCCTACTGTTCTGTGCCTTATTGAGCAAATGAAATGAAATGGAGTTTTATGTGCTACTGTTCTGTACTTTATTGGGCAAATGAAATGAAATGGAGTTTTATATCCTACTGTTCTGTACCTGTATCGGCTAATGAAATGAAATGGAGTTTTATATCCTACTGTTCTGTACCTTTATCGGCTAATGAAATGAAATGGAGTTTTATATCCTACTGTTCTGTACCTTTATCGGCTAATGAAATGAAATAGAGTTTTATATCCTACTGTTCTGTATCTTATTGAGCTAATGGAATGAAATGGAGTTTTATATCCTACTGCTCTGTACCTTTATCGGCTAATGAAATGAAATAGAGTTTTATATCCTACTGTTCTGTATCTTATTAAACTAATGAAATGAAATGGTGTTTTATGTCCTACTGTTCTGTATCTTATTGAGCTAATGAAATGAAATGGAGTTTTATGTACTACTGTGCTGTACCTTATTGGGCTAATGAAATGGAACGGATTTTTAAGTCCTACTATTCTGTACCTTATTGAGCTAATGAAATGAAATGGAACTTTATATCCTACTGTTCTGTACATAAATGGGCTAATGAAATGGAACGGATTTTTAAGTCCTACGGTTCTGTACCTTATTGAGCTAATGAAATGAAATGCAATTTTATATCCTACTGTTCTGTACATAAATGGGCTAATGAAATGGAACGGATTTTTAAGTCCTACTGTTCTGTACCTTATTGAGCTAATGAAATGGAACGGATTTTTAAGTCCTATTGTTCTGTACTAGGGTACCTTTGAGCTTGGAGTAATGACTGACACTCCAAGCTTAGAGAGAACAAATTGTTAAAAGGGTCGGCCTTACGGTAAATATAGAAATAATTGCGTTACTACGATCCCATGTCCCATATCTTATCTCTCTACAATAAATTATAATATTTTAACAATGTCCGCCTGATAAATTTAGTTTGTTTTCATGTTTATGAGTTAAGAATCAACATAGGGATTATAAAATCTCATCTTAAGAGGGGCGTAGGAGGGAGGGGAGTCAACTTTGCAAGCGGAGAGAAACCTGGCCACGTATTCTCGAAACGATCTTAGCGCTAGGATGTCCTAGGTTCTTATCTTCTAACATTGATTCTAGCGCTAAGATCGTTTCGAGAATACGTGGCCCGAGTTTCAGCATAGGGAACTGGCGGCTGATAAACGACTGCAATCAGTCGACCTAAGCAGAACGATGACTGAAAATTCTCAGTGGTTATTTATGTTCTACTGACTGTTCTGAGTCTCAGGCAAATGAGACAGAAATATGGGTCTGCTACTCAAGGGTTCACTATCGAAACTAACTCGCCATCCTTCAGGATTCAAGATAGTTGATAAGAATCTCAGACAAGAGCTTTAGGGTCGGTGTTTCTTAAGGTTATAATTTTTGTAGTTTTTACGATGGGTTGTATCTGATTTCCTTGAAGGGTTAAAACTTTCGGTGTTAGCTCGGTTTCTTGTTGGAAAATTTAGCCTAATGATTTGTTTGATTTTTTTCTTCTCTATTTTATGTTTTGTAGACCAATGAGTCTAAAATGGGCTCGCTTACTTAGCTTATACGCCTTATGAATTATGAAAGTTTACCCCATGTCCGTGAATAGATATCCTGCTGAGGATTGTGTATCCGAAACTCGCGTTTTCACCACGAGCTCTAGTCAATTTGAATAGCTAGCAATGAATTTTATTAGCTGATGAAGAGATAGCTGAAATTGAGCTCTATCAGTACGTATAACGAATAGACAACAATACAGATTGCTGAACTAGAGCATTACTGGTTATAAGAGAATATTTAAATGAATACATCCCTTCAGGGAGAATGAAAATAATCCTCATGTAATCTTATAATTGGTTCATTGTCTCGTTTCAGGTTCAGAATTCCATCGAAGCAGTCTTCCATAAAAGATCACCATTCTCCCAGATTTAATAGCATTAATCAGTTAACCATAAGCGACTCCATCAAAATAGTACGAGAAAGAAAGCATCAGCAACCAATAGCTCATCTCTATGATACTATCCAGGATAAGCTTTTTCAGATACCACGAACAAATTTTCATCAACGAATACAGGTTATCTAAAATTTCCACCAAACCGACGTTATTCCTGTAACCGAAAAGCACAAACATAGCTTCTCTTTGAACCACCAACCTTCTACATTCCCAACAACCAACCATCATCAACCAACAGCCAACCATAATTGACTTATCATTCCCGCACACCAACAACCAGCAACCAATAACCAATAACCAATTAACCAACACAATTTCTTTCAACAAACCAATTTCCATTTTTATCAACCGATAACGAAGAATTTCCAGCCACTTACCACTAAATATGGATCAAACGTCGGAAAATAACCACCTTGAACATATCAGTACGGCCATGTACAAGCTGAGAGATTACGTTTTACATGTTTTAAGTTTTCTGTTGTACCGCTTTACCCGATCTCTCATTGTTACCTTCCAAAAATTCACATGGGCAGTGTCAGGTGTCGAAAAAATTTGCCGCGATGCCAGACGAGGCCTGCAATTCCGGCAAAGTGCTCACGTCTTGGATATATTTTGGAAACGGAAGTTCCTGCCACATACAATCGCAGATCCGAAAGATTTTATTGCGACCCACAGTTGCTTTAAACATCCCAATTATGTGCTTAAACCAAACGTGTCTCTTTACTGCATGACTAAAACTGACGCCATTTTTATTGAGGTGGCAGAAGGCGCGAATTTATACAAACATCAGCATAATAAGTATCTGTACGAGACCCAGTTCGAACACGCCAAGAAAATTGTAATGATGCCTTTAGCATCTTTTCATAAAATAGCTTCCGATGTCGGCAATCCGAAAGTTCCAGTTCTTTGGATTTCTAGCACAGGACGGTGTGGTTCTACTCTTCTTGGACAGGTCTTTTACAGAATCCCTGGAATGCTGCTTCTTTCGGAACCGGACTCCATCACCAACTTGGGAAACCTGTATAAGAGTAAGGAACTTCAGAAAGGAGAATACGAACAATTACTTGCGAGTGCAGTTCGTCTGCTCTGCAAACCGGATGACCGTTACAGCATGATGTGTATCAAGGTTCGTCCGAGCATGACCAGACTGTCTGAAGAGATCGCTCACATGTTTCCTCAAATCCGACAGTTGTTCATGTATAGAAACAGTCTGAAGACGGTGCTTTCATATTTAACAATTCTGCAAACCGACCCTGCCTACCAAGCCATGCGTTTTATAATGGACCACAAAGTGTTGTCCACGATTTTGCCTTTCTTTAGAACTGGTCTTTACAATTACTATGCCAATTTTAATGCCAAGGAAATCGAATCGATCAAACCGTCCAATTTATCAACCGTGGGCATCTTCACTGCGGCCTGGGCTGCCGGTGTCAGCCGATGCGTGGAATACCGAGAAAAGGGATTGCCCATTATTCCAATTTTATACGAAGATTTAATGAAAAATCCAATGCAAAGCTGCTTAGTGCTTTTTACAAAATTAGACATTCGTAAAGAATATGTGTCGTTAGCTGCCGAAGCTTTCAAAGTGGATTACCAAAAATCGTCCGTCCTTGGCCAAGGTCTTCTGCCTCCGGATTCCAGGCGAGCCATTCCACCGGAGGGAAGAGTAGAAGCAGATTCCATCCTGAAAAAATATGGACTACATAAATTAGGCGAGCGATTTGAAATTCCTGGTCTCATGAGGTTTGAATGAACTTAACGAATTCGTTGATGTGCTACCGTAAATGCTTCTTAAATGATCTGATATTAATGATTTAAAGACTTGTACATGATATTGTTACATTACTCAATCTAGATCTGTCAACTTCCTTAAGAAATGCGAGTTCAACCTGATGACGAGAATAATGGCATACATATTGCTAGCCCATCAAAATTTGCTCTCTCTCATCGAGAGCATGTGATTGGATGAGTTTGTGAACACACCTTAGATCTAGAATGACTGAAGGAATCCAGAGAAAATAAGCATATATGCTTCGTTATGTTACGTACACCTGATGTCACTCGGCAATTGAGTCTACATACATATCTTTATTGATTCAGTGTCCTCATACATGCATTTTGCTTTATTCGGTTGTTAATTAGGCTGTATACTGTATTATTATGAAAATATTTTTATATCTTTAAAGAGTTTTTGTCCTACTCAGCATGCATTGGTCAATCCGAGGAACTGCGCTGGGAAGTGTCGAAAAGGGTGTCACATGGTATCCTCACGTGTTCCTCATTCCCATCATTGCACATTGCACGGCTTTGCAGGTGGCATATTCTCGAAACGATCTTAGAGCTAGGATGTCCTAGGTTCTTATCATCAAACATTGATTCTAGGACATCCTAACGCTAAGATCGTTTCGAGAATACGGGGCCTGGTCTTTATTAGCCCAAATATGCCCCCATTATCGAAAGGTGGCATGTGCCTAACGTTAAGAAATCCGCTCTAAAGCTAGGTGGAGTGGGGAAAATGGATAAAATCTTGACGAAAGAGGGTAATAACTTTCCTTGATTAACCAAAATAAATGGGATTTAAGCGCTGAACAAAACAGGATATCACCCCTGTGATAGAATTACTTTTTGTCTGTAGCCTTTGTGATTATCAAAATTAAATGGAATAGTACGGGATACATTGCTTTGTCCATAAGGTTAAAGAAATAATTGTTGTCTATAGTCTTCATAGTCATATAATTCAAATAGAGTTAATACCCATCTATAGTCCCAAAAAAACAGTGTCGTATATAGAGAGCAAAGAAATCATTGTTGTTTGTAGCCAGAAACATTAAATTGAGTTATTTCCCTTTGACCGTAAAAATGTTGATTATCTTTTGAATCATTTTGTAAAATTTAGTTACGTTTTATATACGTTTTACATCAAGGGAAAGAATTCTCTGCAATTTTTTTTATTGACCACTGTAGACACTTATGAAAATCTTTTAAAATCCAACTTCAATCGTAAGAAGGGTACAATAGTAAATCGGTTTGAGAGATGGAAAACAGTGGTCCATAATAAGTCTTCGGAGTACTGTAATTCGGAGCATTGCACGGAGGTACAGTAAGTACCTCTCAATATAAGAGAATACCCTCTTGCCAGTGTCAATCTCTGCTTCACCCTAATAATCATTTTCTACTGATTACTTCAATTGTCTCGACTATCTCCTCTCTCTCACTACTCCCTGTCTCTTCTTTCTCTCTACTACTCTTCTTTCTGACTCTAAGTAATTTCTCTATACTTCCCTCTGTCTTACTTTCTTTCTACTCTCTCTAATTCATTCCTCTCTACTTTACTACCTTTCTCTTCTTCCCTCTGTAAGCCATTACTTCCTTTCTTTCTTCTCCCCTCTGTAAACTGTATGCCATTACTTCCTTTCTCTCTTCTCCCCTCTGTAAGCCATTACTTCCTTTCTCTCTTCTCCCCTCTGTAAGCCATTACTTCCTTTCTCTCTTCTCCCCTCTGTATGCCATTACTTCCTTTCTCTCTTCTCCCCTCTGTATGCCATTACTTCCTTTCTCTCTTCTCCCCTCTGTATGCCATTACTTCCTTTCTCTCTTCTCCCCTCTGTATGCCATTACTTCCTTTCTCTCTTCTCCCCTCTGTATGCCATTACTTCCTTTCTCTCTTCTCCCCTCTGTATGCCACTACTTCCTTTCTCTTTTCTCCTCTCTGTATGCCATTACTTCCTTTCTCCTCTCTGTATGCCATTACTTCCTTTCTCCTCTCTGTATGCCATTACTTCCTTTCTCTTCTCTGTATGCCATTACTTCCTTTCTCTCTTCTCCCCTCTGTATGCCATTACTTCCTTTCTCTCTTCTCCTCTCTGTATGCCATTACTTCCTTTCTCTCTTCTCCCCTCTGTATGCCATTACTTCCTTTCTCCTCTCTGTATGCCATTACTTCCTTTCTCCTCTCTGTATGCCATTACTTCCTTTCTCTCTTCTCCCCTCTGTAAGCCATTACTTCCTTTCTCTCTTCTCCCCTCTGTATGCCATTACTTCCTTTCTCTCTTCTCCCCTCTGTATGCCATTACTTCCTTTCTCTCTTCTCCCCTCTGTAAGCCACTACTTCCTTTCTCTCTTCTCCTCTCTGTATGCCATTACTTCCTTTCTCTCTTTTCCTCTCTGTATGCCATTACTTCCTTTCTCTCTTCTCCCCTCTGTATGCCATTACTTCCTTTCTCCTCTCTGTATGCCATTACTTCCTTTCTCTCTTATCCCCTCTGTATGTCATTACTTCCTTTCTCTCTTCTCCCCTCTGTATGCCATTACTTCCTTTCTCTCTTCTCCTCTCTGTATGCCATTACTTCCTTTCTCTCTTCTCCCCTCTGTATGCCATTACTTCCTTTCTCCTCTCTGTATGCCATTACTTCCTTTCTCCTCTCTGTATGCCATTACTTCCTTTCTCTCTTCTCCCCTCTGTATGCCATTACTTCCTTTCTCTCTTCTCCCCTCTGTATGCCATTACTTCCTTTCTCTCTTCTCCCCTCTGTATGCCATTACTTCCTTTCTCTCTTCTCCCCTCCGTATGCCATTACTTCCTTTCTCTCATCTCCCCTCTGTATGCCATTACTTCCTTTCTCTCTTCTCCCCTCTGTATGCCAATACTTCCTTTCTCTCTTCTCCCCTCTGTATGCCATTACTTCCTTTCTCTCTTCTCCCCTCTGTATGCCATTACTACTATACTTCCGCTTGTTTCTAATTCATATTTGCCTACTTTTCTCTGTCTCTCTTTGCTTTCCTGTTTATTCCTTTGCACTGTGCTTAAATCCGTCTACTTCTGTTTGTCGCTACTTCCTCATTCTCCACTTCCCTCTATCCTTGGATGTCTGTCTCTCCTTTTTTTCCAGAATATTGTTTTTCTCTACATTTCTTACTAAATGAAATCAAAATTTAACTTGACTAGCCAAACTTTAATTTTGTGTTTTCGGTTTACATTTAATCAAAATAAGAAAATAGACATGCTAAAAGGGAAAGAGAAGGTAGCCCAACAAGAATTAGCTCGGGAAAGGTGAACAGATTTGAGTTGATTGTTAGTATTGTTACTATGTGTTCAGTGTGTAGATTTGAGTTGATTGTTAGTATTTGTGACTATGTGTTCAGTCTGTAGATTTGAATTGATTGTTAGTATTGTGACTATGTGTTCAGTGTGTAGATTTGAGTTGATTGTTAGTATTTGTGGCTATGTGTTCAGTGTGTAGATTTGAGTTGATTGTTAGTATTGTGACTATGTGTTCAGTGTGTAGATTTGAGTTGATCGTTAGAATTAGCTCGGGAAAGGTGAACAGATTTGAGTTGATTGTTAGTATTGTGGCTATGTGTTCAGTGTGTAGATTTGAGTTGATTGTTAGTATTTGTGACTATGTGTTCAGTGTGTAGATTTGAATTGATTGTTAGTATTGTGACTATGTATTCAGTGTGTAGATTTGAGTTGATTGTTAGTATTTGTGACTATATGTTCAGTGTGTAGATTTGAGTTGATTGTTAGTATTGTGACTATGTGTTCAGTGTGTAGATTTGAGTTGATTGTTAGTATTTGTGCCTATGTGTTCAGTGTGTAGATTTGAGTTGATTGTTAGTATTTATGACTATGTGTTCAGTGTGTAGATTTGAGTTGATTGTTAGTATTGTGACTATGTGTTCAGTGTGTAGATTTGAGATGATTGTTAGTATTTGTGACTATGTGTTCAATGTGTAGATTGAGTTGATTGTTAGTATTTGTGACTATGTGTTCAGTGTGTAGATTTGAGTTGATTGTTAGTATTTGTGACTATGTGTTCAGTGTGTATATTGAGTTGATTGTTAGTATTTGTGACGATGTGTTCAGTCTGTAGATTTGAGTTGATTGTTAGTATTGTGACTATGTGTTCAGTGTGTAGATTTGAGTTGATTGTTAGTATTTGTGCCTATGTGTTCAGTGTGTAGATTTGAGTTGATTGTTAGTATTTATGACTATGTGTTCAGTGTGTAGATTTGAGTTGATTGTTAGTATTGTGACTATGTGTTCAGTGTGTAGATTTGAGATGATTGTTAGTATTTGTGACTATGTGTTCAATGTGTAGATTGAGTTGATCGTTAGTATTTGTGACTATGTGTTCAGTGTGTATATTGAGTTGATTGTTAGTATTTGTGACGATGTGTTCAGTCTGTAGATTTGAGTTGATTGTTAGTATTTGTGACTATGTGTTCAGTGTGTATATTGAGTTGATTGTTAGTATTGTGACTATGTGTTCAATGTGTATATTGAGTTGATTGTTAGTATTGTGACTATGTGTTCAGTGTGTAGATTTGAGTTGATTGTTAGTATTTGTGACTATGTGTTCAGTGTGTAGATTGAGTTGATTGTTAGTATTGTGACTATGTGTTCAATGTGTAGATTTGAGTTGATTGTTAGTATTGTTACTATGTGTTCAGCGTTTAATTTTGTAAACCACCAAAGCTGTGCTGAAACATTAAAACCTGTACACTATATTACATAATGGAAGAGTGCTTCGTTGCATATCTTCACATCTTGCGCAAATTGTTGCAACAAAATTGTAAATCAATCAAACAAGTCTACCTTTTCACGAATGGCTCCGAATGGGTAAAATGTGGTCAATAACAATTAGCTATGCTTAGTTAGAAACATTTTGTATTGGAAAACATTATCAGGCGGCCCCATCCTGGTTGAACCATTTGTGTCGCCATTGGCCGATCGAGTCATGAGCTGAACACACTCCACTTATTCAATTGATATTTCTTTCCATGTTAAATCACGAAATTCAACCTTAAAACTACCAGTAGGATAAGGATACAGTCATTAGTGCAGAAGTTTTTGTGGTCTGAGTCCATCAGGGGCCGTGCGTTTCTTTACTTCCGCACGGGCATGCGCAGTTAAATAAATATTTCAAGATGGTGGACATCGAAATGTTTTCAATGGATACGAGAAAATAAAGTCGTGATTATTGATTAAGACCTACTTGTAAAGATCTTAATATAAGTGTAAGGGACTTATTTTCGCATGTCACTCCCCTTTTAGTTTGTCAATGATGAATCCACGATCAATGATCATATATAGCATTCTTTGTGAAAATTGTCAACTGGCTATTGAGTAGACTGTTGTAGTGTTGATTGAAGGCCTGCTTACTACTTTGTACTGCACCTTTGCTTTAGCATGGCGTTGCCTGATTGTGCCAACTTTCACTCTCAGTGGACTGCACACTTTAGTCTTCATCCTCATACTAGTTCGCCTCTATATGTCATCAGGTTGGATTTTGAAGCATTACAGTAATGATATGCCTTGAAAACCAATATGTACATATCTAAACCCAAATCAACATGTTAATGCTAAAAATGATGCAACAGAGTGACAAACCAGGGAAGCAGATATTCAAAATTTTCAGATGAATAAACCAACTTGAACTTGCATGATTTAATGATACAGCAAATCAAGCTATATTTTAAATTTTGAAAATTGAAAATTTTTTTTTCAGTAACTTGTAGGAAGAATGTCATTATTTAAAACTAGAGACTGGTGGTCTGTTGGTGTGGGAGAAGAAGAGGAGTTTGATTTTGGATGTCTAACAGTTGGCAACATAGACAACAGCTCTGATGATCTTGGTAAATATAATCTTTCCCAAAGCGATATGACCTCTCACTCAATTAGGTACAGAACGGTAAGATATAAAACCCCATTTCATTTCATTAATGTACAGAACATTAGGATATAAAACCCCATTGCATTTCATTAATGTACAGAACATTAGGATATAAAACTCCATTTCATTTCATTAACGCAATAAGTTACAGAACAGTAGGATATAAAACACCATTTCATTTCATTAGTCCAGTAAGGTACAGAACAGTAGGATATAAAACTCCATTTCATTTCATTAACGCAATAAGTTACAGAACAGTAGGATATAAAACACCATTTCATTTCATTAGTCCATTAAGGTACAGAACAGTAGGATAAAAAACTCCATTTCATTTCATTAATGTACAGAACATTAGGATAAAAAACTCTATTTCATTTCATTAATGTACAGAACATTAGGATATAAAACTCTATTTCATTTCATTAATGTACAGAACATTAGGATAAAAAACTCCATTTCATTTCATTAATGTACAGAACATTAGGATATAAAACTCTATTTCATTTCATTAATGTACAGAACATTAGGATAAAAAACTCCATTTCATTTCATTAACGCAATAAGTTACAGAACAGTAGAATATAAAACACCATTTCATTTCAATAATCAGAACATTAGGAGATAAAATTCAATTTCATTTCATTAATGTACAGAACAGTTGGATAAAAAAACTCCATTTCATTTCATTAGCCCAATATTGTACAGGCCGATACAGCAAAATACTCCATTATATTTCAGATAAAATTATAATTGGAAGTTTCCATGGAATTCTGAGAATCTACAATCCTC
>NW_008710566.1:543655-551863 GCF_000327385.1 Lottia gigantea
TGTAGACAGGCTTTTCAACAACCCATTCTTCAGTTGAAGTGGGCAAATTTTCTTCGTAAGTAGTTCAGGCCTCAAATTAGACAATGTCCATGCTGATTGCTAGAGTTGAAACGGTTAATCAGTTAACTGATTAGTAGTATTTCACGGGTAACCGGGTCTGATTTGAGATAATCGGTTAACTGTCAATTTTATCAGAAGTAAAAAGAGACCAGTACCGGTACACTGATTCGCGGCGATTTCAATGAGATACACACATAACACTGACTCTACAACTGGTATAAAAGCCTTTGATCTGTTAGAGACTGTAGCAATGAGTGACAATGGCACCAGTCCGTCTGAACTCTGTCAGGCCCGCTCGTAATCTTACATTGAAGCAGACGCTTCAATGGGTTGTTTGGTATCTGTCGATTTGTACCGACAATTCGCGGGGAACTAGCCAAAATCTTCCTGGGTACTCATTTACATTTACTCTAGTTAGTTAATGGTGAGTTACTGCCACAAATGCGGTTTTTGACCAGTGGCGGAGCTAAAGGGGGGACAGAGGGGGCAGCTGCCCCTCCTCGCAGCCCCGAAAGCAAGTTTTTCAGGCAAAAATCTCATAACTAAATTAGAAATTCGGGCAATATCCGATATGTCGTCCCCTTAGGGACGTAAACCTGGCTCCGCCACTGTTTTTGACCCTTTTTATAATCTTTAGTAATTAACCGGGACTAACGGGGTAACAAACGGTTATTGCCGACGATTACCGGTTCGTAAAATTCACGAACTGTTTCGAGACTACTGATTGCTGACCGTTGTAGGAAAAAATTTTCAAAACGATTCTATTACTGAATTATGGATATTAAAATGACTAGGTTAGGTGATTCAGTTGTGTTTAAACTCAGAATATTGGGTGACAAAGAGCATCATGGGATGACTGAAAATTCTTCTCAAAATGTTGGCTTAATATTGGAAATATTATATTAAAAAATGACAGTCTTAGAGTTATATAATTGTCCAGCTATTTTAGCTATGTGCATCGCTTTTCAGAATGAAAATATGCGTTCAGTTTATCTACAAATGAATAAAAGTACTATCATAAGTGATACAGTTTAAGTATCTATGCTGATATTATCATTCCTTCATGCAGACTTTGTTGATATTATGACAATGTTGTGTTTTGTTTTCAGAGTGACAGAAAGTAATCAGCTAGCAGTTTTACATCCCCGAAAATTAGCAGTTTATAGCATCAAAGGTGAGGCCATATTATTTTATAATATCAATGTATGAAGACAACTTGGATTGTGTCATATGTGTGCAGGAAACAAAAGCACAAGATATGTTGGGTAATCCATTCTCCCATTGGACACAAATCTACAGGTTTTTGTTTACATAGCAACATTTTTTCTGTTTTTTCAATTACCATGGACTATCAAAACAAATAGTTAGATGACTGACTGTATCCCTTTTAAAAAGTATTACCTGGGAATTGGCCTTATATTTAATTGTTCTATCCACAGCTATATCAGGTACAGTAGAACATGGTCAACAATATCAGATACAACTCTTATATGAACACAACCTCCAGAGAACAACTTATAATTTCTGTTACGGACCATTCGGTGGGGTGAAAGGTCAGTAACCTACAGACCTTCATGTTTTAATTGACTAGAGCATCTCATGTTTTAGATATAATATCCTCATCAGGACAGCTGGTTTAAAAATTTGTGGTAGCATACCACTACAAGGACAGAAGTCTAAAAGTTATTACAGATATCCTGTTTGCTAGCTTGTCGATGGCTTTCAGCAAAACTGTCCTTTTTTGTACTCATTTATAGCTGGTTTGACTGAAATAATGAAGAAAGATATGCAATGTCAACAAGAATCGAAAAACATGTTCTTCTTGATTACAGGAAAAGATTTTATCTGCGTTCAGTCTATGGATGGAACGGTCTCCTTTTTTGAACAAGAAAGTTTTGCATTTTGCCGCTTTTTACCGGGGGCGTTATTGCCCGGTCCAATAAGTTATATACCAAGATTAGATAGTTTTGTCATTGTCTCTTCTTCATGGCAGGCAGAATCATACAAGTAAGCTTTTTTCTATCTTTCATTATTAGAGAGTTTTTGCCATAAATAGAGAGGCAGACACAACTAGCAAATACAGTTAAATTACAGTACATTGTTAATTTTTTTTCTAACTTGCTGGCTTGCTTGACTTACCCACATTTCACATGAAGATCAGAGTGGAGAACTTATTTTTTTGTGAAATTGATGCCAAATTTGTTGCTAGAGTTGATTCTTGTTAATTCCATTTACTTAAGTGTAGTCTGAACTTACTTACTTTTTCGAAAACCTAATGGTAAACCAATTGGAATTCTATGATGGTGATTATCAACTCGGCAACCATTGCTTGAGCTATTTTATTATTTTGTTGCAGATATCAATCCTTGGCATCTGCAGCAGAAAGTCCAGGTGTCAATGAAACACAAAATATCAAATCTGGCAAAAAAGTTGTGGTAAGTAAGGGTGTCAATGGCAAAGTCTGTTAGCAACTGGTTTTTCACAACTGAGAGAATCAGATCAGGTGCTCATGTTCTTCTCCTATTAAAATTTGATCCTCAAAAATCCAGTTAGCAGTTGGCCATTTTCCAGTTAAGAAATTTTCTGCTCATATTGACTGACCGCTTTGAATAGCGACGAAACCCCTTGTTTTATTTTTGACCAATCAGTGATAATGTTGCATCATTATTTATTTTGACCAATTAGAGATTGTCTTGCATAATGAAGGCGTCCTCTGAAGAGTTATTTTTGTGCCATATTTGAATTTGAAAGTTTAAATCCAAACTGATAATTTCAGGCTGACTGGACGTTTTCACTGGGAGAACCAGCTCTAGATATTTATGTTATGTCAGGGATTCAAACCTCACAGTGCTCAATTCTCATACTAGGTAAGTCAAAAAAAACTTCCATATTGTACAAGGATAACAACTAAGGTTCTGGAGAATCATGCCTACCCGCTGTTCCTTGGTCAAACATCAATATTGTACAAGCATAACAACTAAGGTTCTGGAGAATCATGCCTACCCGCTGTTCCTTGGTCAAACATCAATATTGTACAAGGATAACAACTAAGGTTCTGGAGAATCATGCCTACCCGCTGTTCCTTGGTCAAACATCAATATTGTACAAGGATAACAACTAAGGTTCTGGAGAATCCTGCCTACCGGCTGGTCCTTGGTCAAACATCAATATTGTACAAGGACGACAACTTACGTTCTTAAGGATCTTGTCTACCAGCTTATCCTTTATCAAACATTGCAGCATTAATCTTCCTCAGATGACCCGTTATCTTCCATGGATAATAACTGAGGTTCTAAAGGATCCTCTGGTATGGATTTTCTCCAAACTGCGTGGCATTGTTCTTTCCTTTGATTAGTTTTAATTAGAATAGTTAGTTTTAGTTTTTTAAGAGTAGTCAGACAATTCTTTGTTTTTCCAGGTGAAAGAAATATTTTCTGTCTCAGTGAAGGTGGAGTGTTAAAATATATGTCTAAAATGGAGTATGATCCGACTTGTTTCTGTCCCTATGCTTCATGTAAGTTGAATTTGTCCTTTTAGTTCCCTCTAGGTGACGCTCGCTTGGAGAGTTCTGATCAGGTTCCGTTTGTTTCAATTCTACCCCCAAACGGAAGTGAATATCGTGGGTGACCGGATATATGACGCGGAATTACCTTTTCGAGAAAATGCAAAAAAACTATTTGTACGCGTATTTTGTTAAAATCTTTTTAATTATTTTTTTTACCGCTATACGTGGTTTTCATTCTTGGAAAATATAAACCTCGTATAACAATTTGAGTTCTCCATATTGAACCAAAAACTCGTATAATAATACAGTATACAAGGTTTTTCATTTTCATCCGCAGAAAAGGAACATTGTAGCCCGTATAATAATATATTTTACGAGGTTTTAAATCTGACTGTTTATATACGTGTTATTTAATTAGTGCTTTTTGTTTACAATCAAGCTAAGAATACGAGGTTTTGATCACAAGATCCGCGCCTTTATGAGCTTTCGAACGGTACCAAAAAGTCAAAATGACCGAATATGGCATATACGAGGTTTCAAGCGGTCACCCACGATATGTCACATGTAGAACGCGTTCTGAACTCATTTCTAACTTGTTTTGATTGAGCGTTCTGTTGATTCCATAAATCTCAAACGTGCAGAACTTGTCGATCGAGCAGTCCACTTATGCACACATAGGAAAAAAATCTGGAGATTTACCTTGAAAAATCTGGAGATTGGGTGAAAAGTCGGGAGATTTTTCAGAAGCACGTAAATTCGTGAGATAAGATTTAAGCCTTGTAAATTAATTAAATTGATCATAGGCCTACAAAGAGCCGCGGTGGCTCAGTGAGTTAGACGCTTGCTCACTAACCCTGTCAGTGATGCAGGTGAGAGGAGCTGACATGGAAAAAGCGTCTAGTCGTTTGAATGGGACAATAAACCCATTCATCACATTCAACTATCTGAAATTTTTTGGTTAAGATTTGAATCTGTTTTTGGTTTAATTATAGTGGCAGAAGGGACGATAAATTATATGGTTGCCACGACAACCAATTCACTAATGGTATGCCAAGACGTCACTTTAAAATGGGCAGCGAAATTAGAACATGTTCCAGTTCAAATTAAAGTGGCAAATTTTCAGTAAGTTTCAATAAATCTGTGTTATCTTTTAATTTTACGAAAGACATCTTTAAATTCTATGGGTGCCAAAGTGGTTAAGTGTTATTGATTAATGATTTAATCTAGGATAAGATTTAGCCTCAGATATTTATTTTAACGGATTGTAAAGAGGTTTTCTAAATTTGTATGTGTATCAGGGACACTGATAGCATCAATTTGGTCCATTCCCATTTTCAATCAGACGTCTATAGTTCTTGCAATTCCACTTAAACTAAGTGTTTGATGGTGTCACAAATAGCAAAATATGAGTTATCATAGTGGAATTGCAGGAACAACAGATGTCTGATTGAAAATTGGAATGGTGCAGATTGATGCTAACAGTATCCCTGATACACATAAAAAATTTAGAAAACCTCTTAGCACTGACTTGCATGAAGAGCATAAAAGGTTTTTTTGTTCATTTTCAACATGCTAGGAATGACTAAAGCTGTCCTATATCAAGTTTTAGCAGCACCAAAAATTAGTTTGCATGTTTGAAAAACCAAAGATATTGAAAACCATTTTTTTTCAGAGATTTAAAAGGCTGTATAGTGACATTAAGTGATGATGGACATTTACAGTGTTCCTATCTTGGCACTGATCCTGCAATATTTATACCACCATCCACTGAAGCCAGAGAACTCAACTATCAGGCCATGGATCTGGAAATGTCCAAACTACAGAAGAAAATCCGGGAGAAAGCACACAAATCAGGTACCAAATATTTCGCTCTAGAATATTCTGATTTTTTGTCTTAAGCCCCTGTTCAGTGAGTTTTCAAAGCAAAATCCTCAAGGTGACAACAGGTTTAGAGTTTTTTAAAAGGGGTTGTTTTCTAGTTTTTTTTTTATGTGTATCAGGGGCCATTTATGACTTATCTGCATCATTGTAATGGAATGGAAATGCTTAACAGTATATGACATCAATATTACTTAAAGCTACTAATGATATCTAAGGGCTTTTACGATAGTGATGTCATAAAAGGCTAAAGCTAAGATTCCATATACGTGTCATGCGGATCCATTATGCGTCAACCGTCATGCGTTAAAAATCGAAATGGTTGGTTTAAAAGGGTATGATTCCATATACGTGTCATGCGGATCCATCATGCGTCAACCGTCATGCGTTAAAAATAAAAAAAAATCGCTGGGCATAGCGATTTTTGACGCATCCAGACGCCTTTCCGCGCGGAGATCTTCCAAATGTGACATATTTTGTGGGGATTCCCTGTCTTTTTTATGCACCAAAGCATCCATCTGTGCGTCAAAAGAAAGATAACGCATACGTTTGATGCTGGACAGATCCGCAAGGGTCATTTATGTCCGCATGACGCGTATATGGAATCTTAGCTTTAGTATAATGGAATAGCGAGACCAAAAGTCAACTGATTTGATATGAAATTGAAATGGTGCAAATTGATGATGTCCCGAATACTAATAATAAATTTAGAAAACCTCTATTCAATCCTTTTTAAATTTCCTAGATATTGGCATGGGAGAACTTAACATTGAAATAAAGTATTTTAAAGGGACAGGTTTGCCATCTGTTTGACCAATTGTATCTTAGTCTCAGACATGGGAATTTTTTTTAGCTAGGCCAATCAGTTATAGTGTTCACAGCTCACAAATTGACCCTTCAAATCCATATGTGTCCAGAATTCTCCGGCTTTGAAAGTTAAAAAGACGACTCTTCATTTCTTGTGTCTCTGCTATATATAGAAAACAAAAGAAACCGAAAGTTCAATTTCTAATTTGAGATATTTTTGAAACAATTATGCGATGTACGTTCATTTGTAACTTACTTCTGAAGACTATTTACATATATTCAAGACTCAAATCGACCCCCAAAAATGGCATACCTGTCCCTTTAAGGGCTATAACCTTTTATATTAAGAGTTTATTGTATATTTCAGTGATAACACCTAATTTAAAAACTGATGATGATTTACAGTTATCTGTACAAGCTAATCAACAACTTGATGATATCTCAGTGAGTATGATAAGAACATTAGATAGAGACAGGTTATTCTGTTACCCCTCTCCTGACAAAATTCCCTTCACAGTGGAACGTACACCTCCATTTCATTTCATTTCATTTTGTTCATTAAAGTACAGAAAATTAGGGCATTGAACTCCATTTCATTTCATTATCCCAATATAGTATAAACTCTATTTCATTTCATTAGTTCAATGAAATACAGAACAGTAGGATATAAAACTCTATTTCATTTCATTAGCTCAATAAGGTACAGAACAGTAGGATATAAAACTCTATTTCATTTCATTAGTTCAATAAGATATAGAACAGTAGGATATAAAGCTCCATTTCATTTCATTAACTCAATTAGGTACAGAACAGTAGGATATGAAACTCTATTTCATTTCATTAGCTCAATAAGGTACAGAACAGTAGGATATAAAACTCTATTTCATTTCATTAGTTCAATAAGATATAGAACAGTAGGATATAAAGCTCCATTTCATTTCATTAGCTCAATTAGGTACAGAACAGTAGGATATGAAACTCTATTTCATTTCATTAGCTCAATAAGGTACAGAACAGTAGGATATAAAACTCTATTTCATTTCATTAGTTCAATAAGATATAGAACAGTAGGATATAAAGCTCCATTTCATTTCATTAGCTCAATTAGGTACAGAACAGTAGGATATGAAACTCTATTTCATTTCATTAGCTCAATAAGATACAGAACAGTAGGATATGAAACTCTATTTCATTTCATTAGCTCAATAAGGTACAGAACAGTAGGATATAAAACTCCATTTCATTTCATTAGTTCAATAAGATATAGAACAGTAGGATATAAAGCTCCATTTCATTTCATTAGCTCAATTCATTAGGATATGAAACTCTATTTCATTTCATTAGCTCAATAAGATACAGAACAGTAGGATATGAAACTCTATTTCATTTCATTAGCTCAATAAGGTACAAAACAGTAGGATATGAAACTCTATTTCATTTCATTAGCTCAATAAGATACAGAACAGTAGGATATGAAACTCTATTTCATTTCATTAGCTCAATAAGGTACAGAACAGTAGGATATAAAACTCCATTTCATTTCATTAGTTCAATAAGATACAGAACAGTAGGATATAAAACACCATTTCATTTCATTAGATCAATAAGATACAGAACAGTAGGATATAAAACTCTATTTCATTTCATTAGTTCAATAAGATACAGAACAGTAGGATATAAAACTCCATTTCATTTCATTAGTTCAATAAGATACAGAACAGTAGGATATAAAACTCCATTTCATTAGTCCAATAAGATACAGAACAGTAGGATATAAAAATCCATTTTATTTCATTAGTTAAATAAGATACAGAACAGTAGGATATAAAACTCCATTTTATTAGTCCAATAAGATACAGAACAGTAGGATATAAAACTCCATTTCATTAGTCCAATAAGATACAGAACAGTAGGATATAAAACTCCATTTCATTTCATTAGTTAAATAAGATACAGAA
>NW_008710566.1:551913-552987 GCF_000327385.1 Lottia gigantea
TGATAAAAGTGGTTGTTTTCTAGCTTTTTTTTATGTGTATCACGGGCCATTTATGACTTATCTGCATCATTCTAATTTTCTGACAGATATCTGTGGTTCCTGCAAAAATGGAAATGATTAACAGTATATGACATCAATATTACCGTATATAATGCGCAGTTTCTAACCCCAAAATGAGCCCCTAACAAAAGGGGTGCGCACTATACACAGTGAAATAAATTTTGAGTTTTTTTCCCCTTCGAAAATACTGCGAATAGATGTTGTGGATCCATCATTTTGTCTTCCTTCAATGCCATGTTGTTATGTTTTTAAGATCGTTTTGGGATTTATATTAACTCATTAGACTTTAATGTATTTTATAAATATTTTGTAAAATATTTGAAATTACTAGACTGAAAAAGGTATATTAATGTGTTATTTGAACGCAATTAATTCCATAAAGAGAGACGTCCTACAGTGGTTACAAAATATAATTTGATCACGGTCAAAGTAATTTGTTTGGTTTTTATAGTAATAATAACGAATATCATGTTGTCTGAAATTGTTGTCAAGTATTGCATGAATTTGAATAGCTTACCAGATATACAGGCTTTTAATATTATCCTTCGTGCAAATTGATGTTATCAGTGTCCCCAATACTAATAATAAATTTAGAAAACCTCTACTCAATCCTTTTAAATTTCCTAGATATTGGCATGGGAGAACTTAACATTGAAATAAAGTATTTTAAAGGGACAGGTTTGCCATCTGTTTGACCAATTGTATCTTAGTCTCAGACATGGGAATTTTTTTTAGCTAGGCCAATCAGTTATAGTGTTCACAGCTCACAAATTGACCCTTCAAATCCATATGTGTCCAGAATTATCCGGCTTTGAAAGTTAAAAAGACGACTCTTCATTTCTTGTGTCTCTGCTATATATAGAAAACAAAAGAAACCGAAAGTTCAATTTCTAATTTAAGATATTTTTGAAACAATTATGCGATGTACGTTCATTTGTAACTTACTTCTGAAGACTATTTACATATATTCAAGACTCAAATCGACCCCCAAAAATGGCATACCTGTCCCTTAAG
>NW_008710566.1:553037-555361 GCF_000327385.1 Lottia gigantea
GCTTAATTGAGCTCTATCAGCTCATAAAGTAAATATAGATAGCAGGAATTGAGCTCTTATCAGCTCATAAAGTTAATATAGATAGCAGGAATTGAGCACTATCAGCTGGTAAAGTAAATGTAGATAGCAGGAATTGAGCACTATCAGCTGGTAAAGTAATAATAGATAGCAGGATTTGAGCTCTATCAGCTCATAAAGTAAATATAGATAGCAGGAATTGAGCACTATCAGCTGGTGAAGTAAATATAGATAGCAGGAATTGACCACTATCAGCTGTTAAAGTAAATATAGATAGCTGCAATTGAGCTCTATCAGCTGGTAAAGTAAATATAGATAGCTGAAATTGAGCTCTTATCAGCTGTTAAAGTAAATATAGATAGCTGCAATTGAGCTCTATCAGCTGGTAAAGTAAATATAGATAGCTGAAATTGAGATCTATCAGCTGGTAAAGTAGATATAGATAGCTGGAATTGAGATCTATCAGCTGGTAAAGTAAATATAGATAGCAGGAATTGAGCTCTACCAGCTGGTAAAGTAAATATAGATAGCAGGAATTGAGCTCTTATCAGCTGGTTAAAAATTAATTTCAATGACTGTAAGAATTTTGAGATACGAAACAGTCTTTATTATGTATTTCTTTTTCAGATAACTGTAAAATCCAAAACATTGATTGAGAATATACAGATAGATATACATACCAACTGGCCTCTAGCCTCCAGTCAATATAGCTATGAAATCCCTTCACTAGGTAAGACAGTCTGATTCTTAATTAGGGGCCAAATTCTTATAAACATGGTGATTCGAGAGAGTTCAGATTAACAGTGATTTTAGCAATCAATTTTATTGACGAATCAAATAACTGTAATCCTTCTCATCTGGATAGTTATGTGTTAATTTGTTAAATTGACTACTTTCAAGTTGCATGCTGCCAAGGATAAATTCTAAAAGTAAATGTTGTCCCTTATAATGTGTTTGGCCCTATGACTTACAGCCATCTTTGTTTTGGCGGGAAAGGAAGTAAAGCGAGTGATGTGCAACTTGAAAATGATGAATTTCACAATTGGGATTATTATTTAAAAAAATTTTGTTAAATATTGTCCCTTGTAATGTGTTTGGATCTATAGGACGCCATCTTTGTTTTGGCGGGAAATGAAGTAAAGCGAGTGATGTGCAACTTGAAAATGATGAATTTCACAATTGGGATTATTATTTTAAAAAATTTTGACTGGTTGAAATTCTTAGTTGTATTTAACAGACATTTTGCTGCTATCATTGAAATATAGCCAATCGCAATGATTTCATTAAGCAGAAATATTATGTTTTGTATTCGTCGTAGAATCTGGTAAAAGTACAGAACTCAGTGTAAAATACTATATCAAAGGTCACAGTTTACCTTGTAATTTAGTTTCTGAAGTCACTGCAAGATATCTTAATGCAGTGGGTAAGTTCCCCTTTTTTGTTCCTCACAGACAGTTCTGTTGCCATGGTGACAGATTTTTCCTCTTCACTGTTGCTATGGTAAAATGGTTACATTTGCAAAACATAAATATCTGTTGTGTGAATGGTAAAAATTATATGTTTCTCGTGATGTGCAAGTAAGGGATTGTTGGTCAGTTTGAAATTGTGACAGAGTAGGCAAGTTTGCACACATTCACCTCATTGTACACTGCATGGAGTTGAATGTCTTCTGAAAGATCTTGAAAAGTAGGGTGTAAAAGTCACTTCACAGCAAAGAAATCATAATTCTTTTATCCCAATTCAGGAGCTCCACGCATAGTAACAGCTAAAGTGAAGCTACCGTTAAAATTAATAGTTCGGCCTGTCTATCCTATGAAGAATGCAGAATACAAGTTAACAATAGACACCAATAAACCTCCTGTTAATCTGAATGATATATTTCCAGGTGGGTACAGGTCATGATTTTACTGTTGATCTTTATATTGGTTTATTATTTGAACTGAGGCGTCCTGTTATACATTTTTTTTACTTAAGAGAAGTTGCAACATTTAAGCCCAAAAAGTACCCTTGATGGGAGCAATAAACCCAGTGCTACAGAATGTGTCCGTTAAAAATTGAAAAAAGAAGAGATTAATGCAGCTGTCCATGCAAATTTCCCTCTGGAAATGTAACACAACAGTCCATCTATGTGTCTGCTCATGTTTCAATAGATGGTGAACAGCTAAAGGGAATTCACTCTTGATTGTCTTATTGAAATTCAGACCACACTGAAGTTAGTCATAACATGACTGAAGAAAGAGTCATGTCAAATCATTTTTTTAGCAAAAGCAAAAATTACCAATGCTAAAAACTTTGGCATGAAGAAA
>NW_008710566.1:555411-584352 GCF_000327385.1 Lottia gigantea
GAATTCCCAAAGTTTTTAGCATTGGTAATTTTTGCTTTTGCTAAAAAAATGATTTTACATGACTATTTCTTCAGTCATGTTATGACTAACTTCAGTGTGGTCTGAATTTCAATAAGACAATCAAGAGTGAATTCCATTTAGCTGTTCACCATCTACTGAAGACTGATTTTGGAAGTATCTAAAATTACGTGAACTTTTTTTTTACGTATTATTTTTTGTTTCACCATGTTAGATTTGTTGGGAGAAAACGCTGGAGGTGCAGGAGCTGCATTAGGATTTCAATTTTTCGGGGGTCCAACTGTTACTATTCTAGCTTCTAAAACATCACGTAAGTATACTAATGTATCTATTTGTTCGGATGCAGGGGCGTTTCTAGAAAATGCCTGAGGGAGGGGCCAAAAATGAGAGGTGCCAAACGATTTTGGATGGCCTGCCATATTTGGAATTTTTACCCCATTTAAAGTAGTCCTGACTCCATGTGATGAGCTCTTATCTGTTTCTATTTATAGAAAGATATTGTATCCAATGTGATCAGTTTGAAGCAATGTGGTTACCGTTAAAAGATTGCCACATTTTGGAATTTTTACCCCATTTATAGTAGTCCTGACTCCGTGTGATGAGCTCTTACCTGTTTCTATTTTTAGAAAGATATCGTATCCAATGTGATCAGTTTGAAGCAATGTGGTTACCATTAAAAGAATTAGTTGAAAGAATGTCCTCCTATCTTAATCGTGGTAAATCAGGAGACTTCAAACCATCTTTTGATGGCTCGCTGCCTTTACAGGAATATTTTGAGTTGATCGAGGCACATTTTGAGGTGAGTATTGTATAATTATGAGTATGATGCTCACCAATTTTTATACATCAGATGCTTGTCACAAGAGTGGCGCTCGATTGCAGAGTTCTGTTCCAAATTTGGCCCAAATCGAAGGTTATGAAAGCAGATAGGTCACATTCAAAATTTTCCCATTTAATTCCTTCCCTGATGTTTTGAATTCTATCAGCACTTTCTATTTTTTCAGCACATGCGGAAAGCGTTCTGATCTCGGCATGGACATTTTTATGGAATAAAATTTTGATCTTGAAAAAAAAAATGTGAATTATTTCATTTCAGTATAGAATGAATTCCGTGAAATGTAAAGAAATGTTGGGTCAAAGGTCAAGTCAGTTTCGTGTCATACAACGAAGATTACTGACCAAATTTAAAGATAAAACTCCCTCACCATTACAGAATCTTGATACGTTGCTAGAGGGCACATATAGACAGGTAAATACTGTGGGTGAGTGATCCAGGATGGTTACAAGACTCATATCATGTCTAGCTTATTGATTTTATCATCTTGAATGATCCAGGATGGTTATTGGGCTCATTTCTTGTCTACCTCACTGATTTTGTCATCTTGAATGATCCAGGATGGTTATTGGGCTCATTTCTTGTCTACCTCACTGATTTTGTCATCTTGAATGATCCAGGATGGTTATTGGGCTCATTTCTTGTCTACCTCACTGATTTTGTCATCTTGAATGATCCAGGATGGTTATTGGGCTCATTTCTTGTCTACCTCACTGATTTTGTCATCTTGAATGATCCAGGATGGTTATTGGGCTCATTTCATGTCTACCTTATTGATTGTATCATCTTGAATTATCCAGGATAGCGTTTGGACTCATTTCATGTCTACCTCACTGACTGTATCATCTTGAATTATCCAGGATAGCGTTTGGACTCATTTCATGTCTAGCTTATTGATTTTGTCATCTTGAATGATCCAGGATAGCTACAAGACATATTTCATGTCTACCTTATTGATTTTATCATCTTGAATGATCTAGGATAGCTACAAGACATATTTCATGTCTACCTTATTGATTTTATCATCTTGAATGATCTAGGATAGCTACAAGACATATTTCATGTCTACCTTATTGATTTTATCATCTTGAATGATCTAGGATAGCTTCAAGACTCATTTCATGTCTACCTCACTGATTGTATCATCTTGAATGATCTAGGATAGCTGCAAGACTCATTTCATGTCTACCTCACTGATTGTATCATCTTGAATGATCTACGATAGCTGCAAGACTCATTTCATGTCTACCTCACTGATTGTATCATCTTGAATGATCTAGGATAGCTGCAAGACTCATTTCATGTCTACCTCACTGATTTTGTCATCTTGAATTATCCAGGATAGCGTTTGGAATCATTTCTTATTTACCTCACTGAGTTTGTCATCTTGAATGATCCAGGATAGCGTTTGGACTCATTTCATGTCTACCTCAATGATTTCATCATCTTGAATGATCCAGGATAGCTATTAAAGTTAGATTTGGTGTTCTCTCTGCAACATTAGGTGAAGCCAAAATTCAGATTCCAAGGGAAGTAACTTGGATGTTGTTATATTTCAGTTATTAGCCCTGGCAGAAGCAATAGAAGATAACGACCATGCCCAGAATGTAACGTCAAATAATTTGAGTAGTGGTACTTATTTATTAAACTATCTTATTAAACTATGGTTAGATTTATCAGAGGAAGAATTTAACATATTGACAGCAGCTATAACACCACGAGTCAATGATAATGACCAACATGTAAGTTGTGTGGATACCCATTTGGAAATTTAGGCATCTTTTAAATCTGTGAATTGTGGTATGGAGATGAATTCTTATTTGGACTGGCTGGCAGAAAGGGAGGGAAAGGTTTACTTTGTTCATGGTTTGCAAAAATGATACCTGATGTCAATAATAATGACGTGGTTGTTGTGCAGACATTCTTTTGGGCATGGAGAGGGATGCATATATGGGGAGGGTCTGCCTTTTTGTTCATTCGGTAAAAGAAAGAATTGTAAGCAGCCATAACACTAAGAGTCAATGATAACAACCAACATGAAAGTTGTGCAGATGTCCATTTGGGCAGTGGCTTGGGCGCAGAAAATGGAGGCTCTGCTCTCATGTTCGCTGTCAGCGAAAGGAAGAATATAATGCATTCAGGCATCCTTTATACTGAGAGTCATGATAACAAAGAACATGGAAGTTGTGCAGATATCCATTGGATGGGAAGAGGTGACGTATGCTCTTGAGTGGAGTCAACAAAGGCATTTGAGCTCTTGAATTTGCATGTTCATAATAAACACCAACAGTACTGGAAATTGAATTTTTGTTTTTCAGGGTTGGGAAGAAATGGTTGATGCTGCAGTGACTCATCTCTTACGAACAGTATTAGCTAAAACTGCTAAAGACACGGCAATCAATCCTTCACCCCTCACTATACCAAACGATACTTCAAAGGTGAAGAAACATCTCGCTTTATTCTGTGATAGACTCGGTAAAGGTGCTAGACTTGTTGAAGGTTTGAGAGGTAAGAATTTGGTTGTTCAAGCTCCTGTTAGTGTTTCTGATATCAATTCCTCATCAGGACAGATGATTTGGATTCTGCCATAGCATTGCTATATGAAGAGATAGGCTAAGATTTCAGAACTGAAGCTATAAAGATGAATGTTTGTGGTCTGAGCCACTGATAGTGATGTGGCTCTATGAAGAAAAGCCTGTGATGAAAAAGAAGAAAACTTGCTGAACAGGAGCTTGGAAAGAGAAGTTAAATTTGAGATATGGGGTCTTCGTGAATATTCAACGATACAAAATTTGGATCCAGATGATTTATGGAGCTGGAGATTGAAGAAGTTAGACAATATTGATTGATGAAAATTTTGAAAGATAATTGAGGCAGATAACCTTGACCCCTTCAAATATTTTCTGATTTCAATGCCTTTGACCTTTGACCTCATTTATGAGTTTATTACAGATATCCAGTGCACTCTCACATAAGTTTGAGCTTCCACACCCATTTCTCTTATTTTTTCATTCTAGAGAGGTCCGAGCGGAAACAAAAGTTGAATCCACCGCCTATGAAATCAGGTCCGATGGAAAATGGTCAATCCATGTCAGACTCACATGTCGACAATCTTTTAAACATGAAGTACCAAGATAAAAAGAAAAATAAAAAATTGCCACCATTAAATGGTCATTCACTTGACAGCTTTGATCCAGAGACGTTTGGTTTACCAGCCACTGACTTACCAGGTATGAATAATCTCCCTTTGATTGTGTCTGCTTCAAATTCAAATTTGTCAAATTTTATTTGCATTTCCGCAATCTCTTTGTATTTTTTATAATATAAATGAGTTGAAAGTAATCAAGAGTGAAATGGAGCTCTATCAGCTGGTTAAACAGATATTAAGATGACTATGCAGATAGCTGAAATTGAGCTCTATCAGCTGATAAAACAGATATCAAGATGGCTATGCAGATAGCTGAAATTGAGCTCTATCAGCTGATAAAACAGATATCAAGATGGCTATGCAGATAACTGAAATTGAAATCCAACAGCTGATAAAGCAAATGGGCGTCTTTATTAGTTATATATTTGTTCCCAACTTTTCACTCTATTCAGTTGACCAGTACAGTAACACTTTTCATAATGAAATCTGAGTTTGAGTAAGTCAAATTTTTGTTCATAATTTTTCAGATGATTCAGAAGAAACCAGAAAGCAGAAGATAAAAGCAGTCGTGCCAAATTTAGACGATATGACAGCAGATGATAATGATCCTCCACCAAATGAGGATCAAATGGTTCTTGCTTTATGATATGAAAGGTATAACTTTATCATTACAATGATAACCATGTTTCAAAAATTTCTTCACAATCTGATAGAGCTCAGTTTCAGCTTTCTGTAGTGTTGTTTAAATATTTACTATACCATGATTGAACTCAATTTCAGCTATCTGTATATGAATATTTGATATAGCAGATGATAGAGCTCAATTTCAGCTATATGTATATTTGATATAGCAGCTGATAGAGCTCAATTTCAGCTATCTGTATCTGTATATTTGATATAGCAGCTGATAAAGCTCAATTTCAGCTATCTGTATATGTATGTTTGCTATAGTGGCTGATAGAGCTAAATTTCAGCTATCTGTATGTTTGCTATAGCAGCTGATAGAGCTCAATTTCAGCTATCTGTATATTTGATATAGCAGATGATAGAGCTCAATTTCAGCTATATGTATATTTGATATAGCAGCTGATAGAGCTAAATTTCAGCTATCTGTATATGTATATTTGATATAGCAGCTGATAGAGCTCAATTTCAGCTATCTGTATCTGTATATTTGATATAGCAGCTGATAAAGCTCAATTTCAGCTATCTGTATATGTATGTTTGCTATAGTGGCTGATAGAGCTAAATTTCAGCTATCTGTATGTTTGCTATAGCAGCTGATAGAGCTCAATTTCAGCTATCTGTATATTTGCTCTAACAGCTGATAGAGCTCAATTTCAGTTACCTGCATCGTGTAAATATTTGCTATACCAGCTGATCTTTAGCTCTTTTCAGCATATAAATTAATGCTTGGTTTGTCTGCCACAGATGCAAATGCAACAATAAGGATTGTGATAACAACAAGCTTTGCAAAATAGAAATCAAAACAAATAGCTAAAATTCAGCTCTAACAGCTTAAAATTTGGTTATTTTGACGATGATATCCCTTTTATGGGCTTAATAAGTGGCTTCAGCCAGCAATTGAGATCTTATTATCTATCAAAATAACAGCAGTTTTGGATAGTGCAAATAGAAGATATAGGTGTAGATAGCAAATTAGAAGGGGGAGCGTTATACTTGAAATTATATAGTATATGACTGTCCTTCTTTTACTCAATACGCAGTATATTTTATGCAAGGCTTGCAATTTTACTGTTGTATCTTTATTTAAATCTCCCTTACACTTAAAAAAAAATAACATCTTTGATCTTCTCCGGAAGGGGTCGGATATTATAGATACCTATCTTTACTACTCGTCAAATTTTGGATAATTAACGTTAAAAGAAAAATTTGAATCGTTTTTTGAAAAAATAACAGACATAATTAGATTATTATGTTTCTTTGACGACATCAAAGCTAATCTTTTTTGACATCTAATTCAAAATAATTATGTAGTAGAAATTTGAAAAAAAAAAGACTTTTTGATGAAACCGCCTTTGTAAAGAGTTTGTCCAACTAATTTTTTGCCATTGAAAATGTATACAGTTGGATATGTTGTATGGTTTTTTGTTATGATTTGAAAGATAATGATGTGAACACAATGGAACTACTCAGTCGCCATTGTTTGGTCGTGAAAGGTAAACCACCGAGAAACTAGATCGTCCAGCCTGATAAGATTCAATATTACAAGATTAAATATCTAGATTGGAAGGGAGATAACTCTCATGTGTTTTTACTCAATAATGATGTCTGGATTGGTTTTCTTTCTTTTTACCGTACTTAAATGTGTAAATGAACTGGAGACGGTTCTACAAAAAATGTTACTGAGACGAGACAAGATTTCGAAAATGCAACAATCTGATTGGTTAAGAGTGTAAAACAGTATTAATTGACCAATCAGATTTGACAAAATTCAAGGCCCAACGAGCTACAGACTATGAGCGGTAAGGATTATTTGACCATAAGAGAATGAAAAAGTGTAGGTTACTGCTGCTGTCCTTAAAGAATTTTCCTCATAGCGTATTGTTGTCAATCAATCTCACCATTATATTTCATCAAAAAGTTTTGTATGTAGCCATTTTAGGTATATATTCTTAGCATATGTACGGTAATATAAACATGTATTATCTAAAAGAGTGTTTTTTAGCAAACTAATGTTAACTATGATTTGTCAGTCATGATAGAATGGAAACTTTGTCTGGCTGGTGGATCTTTTGTATAGTGGTGCACTATCAAAACCCAATTACATGATAGACTTTATAGATAACATTCATTCAGGGGTTACATTTAAGAGGTTTACCCACTTCAGAGATTATATTAAAAGGGGTGTTTTCGAAAGTTGGCCTACTTTTGTAGATAATTTTTATTCACTGTTGTTTTAAAGGGGCAACCTCAATCACATTTACATGATAGTTAGTTTGTATACTTTTATTTAAAGGATGGGAACTCTACTAAGAGGAAGAATCTCTTTAATATAGGAAATTGTATGCAATTATGATGTCATTGATAGCCACATTGATATAATGCTATATGAGTATGAAGTTTTAAAGGGATACTACATCTTAGAATACACTCGTCCTGTGGCTAATATTTGTGTTTAATAGTGACCATTGGTTAAATAAGTATGCATCCCACACTTTATCGAGTTTGAAAAAGTGAAAATAAAACTATAATCAAAATTTTTTTAAAAAGTGAGCAAGCGATGAATCCGTTCATTTTGGGCATAGCCCACTAAAGTATGAAGATAGTATATATATATAAAATTTTAGTGTAAAGCTACTTTAATGAAGTATACACTATCATGGCAGGGATAGCTTCTTTAATATTAAGTTTTTTTGACAGGGACAATAGCTTTAATATACATGTATGTAATTTTTTGACAGGGATAGCTTCTTCATTATATGTTTTTCTGACAGGGATAGCTTCTTTAATATTAAGTTTTCTTTTGACAGGGACAGTAGCTTTAATATATGTAATACTGACAGGGATAGTCCCTTTAATATATGTAATAATAAGTATGATGCAGTATGACAGATAGATTTTAGATAGTGTATGTTATTTTAAACCCTAATTAGAGAGGGAATGAAGTCTAGATGTCCTGATCTGTACGCTGATAACCTTTGGATGAATTTTTCTATCATATCACTTCATTTCTACAGCTAATCATCCTGACATTTTGTAATGTAAAGTTTGAAAATTAAAATGAAAAATTAATTTTCTACTGTAAGCTAGATCGGTTGGGTCTGAACTGTTCCCAGCCAGATCTGATTGTTTGGAGGGGCAACTGATATATTTGTAGGACCTGTTTGGTCTTACGGCCTACACGTAGATATATATCTATCTAGATAGATTTATATATTTATCCATTTGGCCATCTATTATTCCAGTAGCTGCCCTGTCCTTTTCTGTCTGTCTGTCTGTTTATCCAACTATCTATCCATACATAATTGTATCCAATATCTTATTTTGTATGCTGGTTCTATCCACATTTTTCCCGTCTTCATTAGCCCACATGGTGCAGAAAAGTAGGACGTAAAACTCCATTCATTTCATTTCTATCCACATTTTTAAAACTGTACAGTAGGCAGTATTGTAAATTGTCCTAATCTATCCTATCTATTCCTATGTCATGTCCTATTCATCAAAAGATATATCTATCCATCTGTCTTATCTATCCATTTATCCAAAAATCTATCCAGGATGCATTTTAGTCATTTTGCAATTCTATTACTCAATCAATCCTATGAAAAAGTTTAACATTTCTTCATTTTTTTTTATTTTTCAGGTGAATCTCAAAGGGAAAAAACAGTCCAAAAATGTTATTGTAAATGAAAATGATGTTGTTTCAAGCTTTAAATCATCTCGTTGATTCCGTCCTGTCTGTAATGTGCTCAATTCTAACAGAAATGGATATTTATTTTGTGTATTATGTATTTTCCTAAATTTTTAATTCAATTGTTAATGTGTCATACTCAACACCCATTTAAAGCTATTGGACTCTTCCACACATGCATGCTATTGTCATTATTTATTAGGATAGGAGGATATGATATGATAGGAAGAGTTTATCTATAAGCATAGGGTTGTTTAGATTGCTTTAACCCTATTAGTTGTAAAGTATCATCCCTTGGTAGTTATTGAACTCTCCCACACGTGCATATCATTATTGCCATGAGTGATATATGATTGGAAGAGTTCGTTTTTTTAAAAAAAGATCTCATTAGGTTTCAAGCATGTTACCATCCCTTTGTAGTTTTTGAACTCTCCTACACACAATTTTGTTATCATTGGTAAAATAGTACTAGGAAGAGTTCATTTATAATTATAGGGTAATTATCAGTTTTTATCCATGTCTTAGCATGTTAACACCTCTTTATAATTATTTAACTCACCCATACCATGCATATTGCCAATTTTGAGAGGAAAACTGAGGGATAGCTCATCTCGTGTATAGTATTTTTAGCTCCCTAAAAGAGCGTCCATTTAGCTCTGAATATTTTTTTGGTCTTAGAGTTGTCATCTCGACATCCCTTTCAGAGAGTCCACATAGCTAATAATGAGACTTTGTTATAAATTATCATTACCATAACCATGGCATAAACCAGTGCTTTTCCAAGAGGGGGGTGGGGAAGGGGGGGTTGTGAATAAGGGAATCGGATCATAAAGGTTGAGACACACATGCAAATACTATGCTTCAGGGGTCAAAAGGTTAGATCTGGACTTACAAATTACATGCCATCCATTTATATTCCATCCAATTTTTAGCCTTTTATCATTTTCTCTCAGATAAAATGCATATTGTTTTATTTTTCTCTATGATTATTTGGTCCACATTGTAAACTTTTGTTAACAAGATATGCACGTACGAATATAGGACAAATGTATTTATGCACATGCAAGGACAATTTCAAGAAGACGAAGAGTCTATTTTGCTTTGAGGTAGAATGAATGATGACCATTTGAAACCTAACTACCATAGAAAAAAGGATACAGTTCCTGTAAAGATATCAATTGTTAACTCAAGGCTGGAAAAAAGCGTTAGCGTTCCATTTATTTAACACCCCTCTTCCCTATATTGAACTCTTTCGTATGTGTAATTTTTCAATCAATTGTTCGCTATTTTCGTGATTTGAATTGGATCCTCAAATAGACTTCAAAAGTATTAGAAATGTACGAAAATCGAAATAATTCTGGACATATGTGGATCTGAAGGCTTAAATTTTGACGGTGAGCTGTGAACACTATTACTGATTAACTTTGCTAAATGATTCCTGTTTCTGAGACTAAAGCACGATTGTTCAAACGAATGGCGAATCTGTCACTTTAATTTTACGTGCATAACCAACGTAACTCAACTCCATGCATGTTCAGAAGAGTTCAATTTAAAATGAGGGGTGTTATTTAATGGTCAGTCAATAGTATATTTTGTTATTGTATAATGTTATAATATTATTTTGTATAGTTATGTTGATGTATATTTAATTCTGTAGTCAAATGAAGATATTTGATCATATTGGGGACGATTCAAAACAGAGAAATGAAATGAATGGAGTTTTACGTCCTACTTTTTTGCACCATGTGGGCTAATGAAGACGAGCAACGCCGTGCAGGGTACAATGAGGGAAATTTTGCCAGGACAGCGGCATTAGCCTGCTGTTTTTTTATTTCCAACTGTCGAGGGATCTTAAACGTGCACAGCCTGTAGCACACGGGGCCTCGGTTTATTGTCCCATCCAAACGACTAGATGCTTTTTCCATGTCAGCCCCTCTTACCTGCATCACTTACAGGGGGAAACCTGGTTGGAAAATCCGAAGGTATTATCTCGACCTATGCCGGGATTGAACCCTGGACCTTCAGTTTAGCGAGCAAGCGTCTAACTCACTGAGCCATCGCGGCTCCTCAAAACATAGAGACAAACAGTCTATTTTGTTTGAGGTAGAATAAATAGTAATTGAAATTATATGAATTCGGCAATCCTCGGCATCTGAATCTGACTCGCCATTCATTACCGTGATATGTTCCTTATTCCTGTACGTGCTAAAGTGTTGTCTTTGTTACACTATACTTTTGTTAGTAATTTATTTTTCTTTTTTGTAAAATATTTTAAAACTTAAAAATAAAATGTGATCCAAGTTTCTTTTTTGTTTGCACGATAGCTTTAATTTACTACGTGCGATTGTGAGCTATGCAAGGTCGTGTTAAGGTTTGGGTTTTCTGAAGAAGCTAACTTTTAATTAAGTTTCATAACTTTGAGTTGGTGTATCTCAAGTAAAGCTTGCAGAAATTAAGCTCAAATAAACTCTGAGTTAAACATGATCTATTTAAGCTCTGAGATTTCTGATTGAAGCTAATCCTTATAAATCTGTTCAATTTTTGGGTGGAGCTACCTCTAATTAAGCTTCATGATTTTTGACGTATGCTTCAGGATTTCTAGTTAAAGCTAAATTTAATTAAGCTCCAGGATAGGATTAAGCTTCGAGATTTATGAATCAAGCTATAGGTCTATAGGCTTAAGGTTTTCTGGGTGATTTTTAGGGAAGCTAGATTTAGCTATATTTTTAGAGGGATTCTATTTTCATGTTTTCTGAGCTAAGCTAGGTCTGAATGCATTACGTCGAGCTTGATTTGACTTTTCATACTTGCATGTGTACATAGCTGGGTTTTGTGTTTTTAACCTTGTAAGTGATACGGGTCGACAAAGTGACCAAGCCTTCATTTGTCGCACGTCAGTGTTATTTCTCATTTTTTTCAAGCACAAATCCGCACAAAGTAAACTATAAAATATAATAGAATACAACTGAATTATCTTACCGGTGTAAATCCGCTTCTTTTGAAGTGAAAAATGTGGACGGGATTAGACCTGGTTTCATAAAACAATTATGTGACAAAGCTGGTGGACAATCAAATGACCATTTATCAAATTAACACCATCTTTTTTAAGGACTTGATATCTGGAAATCTGATAATGGTTATAGCCCGGACCTGCGATATAGGAAATTGACCATTCAAGCCTCGATGATTATTATCTGCGGAGCTGATTTATTGTTATTCCGGTTAAGCCTTAAATTGTCGTCTGATGAACTGGGGTTTGATTTATGAACAGTTTCAATGGGGATGAAAGAAGTGTCGAGGTCGCGGTTGTTGCAGACTGAATTTTGTTTATAAAAAGTAAGCCACTGCCTTTGAAAAATATCCTTTATTGCACACGGCATAGCGTTGAATGCCTCATTGACCCAATCAGATGCTGTGAAGCCTATTTCTGAAAAGTGAAATACGATTAAAATGCACAACTGGATGTTTCGTTTCATGGTTCTTCTATGAATGACTTCACTTGACATTCATGATCTGATCTCACTTAGAAAAACTCTCAGATCTGCATTTTAATCAAGTGGGATGTAAAATTCAATTTCATTTCACTAGCCTAATATTCCATGCAGTTCTCCTAAGTTGTTAAAGCCAATAATTTGACGACTATGTCCCCTTCAAATTCTGTAAGTTTGTAAAGCCAAATATTAGACGACTTTTTCCCTTTGTATCTGGCGGCAAATTGAAAACTAGATAACACTATTCCTTGAACTCCCAAGAAAAAACCCGAGCCATTGATTAGACCGAAACATCTAAACCAGCATCTGATAGCTATTTTGATTGTGTCCGCTCATTAGTCATGTTCCTTTAGCAACGGTAGGCTACGATATTATCCATATCTGGGATAGGCCTATTGATAATATCCTATACTACCGTTTCTAAAGGAACATGCCCAATAGCGAGACAGCTTATAACAACACTTTTAACTGTTAAGTGCAAATTTATCTTTATGCTTACCTCAGCCTTAAAGATCTGGCTTAGTTCGAGATGATACCTTCGGATTTTTCAACCCGATTTACCCCAGTCAGTGACGCGGGTCAGAGAGGCTGACATGGAAAAAGCGTCTTGTGGTTCGGATGGGACAATAAACCGAGACCCCGCGCGCTAGAGGCTGTGCATGTTAAATACCCTGGACAGTTCGAAATCTAAATAGAACAGGCTAATGCCGCTGTCTTGGCAAAATTCCCTCATTGTACCCTGCATGGCGTTGCCCGTCTTCATTAGCCCACGTGGTGCCAAAAAGTACAACGTAAAACTCCATTCATTTCATTTCATTTCAGACTTTAAGATGGAATAGTCCAGGTAAGAAAGCAAGATTTTAACATATCTATCAGAGGCTGGAATAGAGGCAGATATTTCGGACTACCCATTGAAATGGAATTCTCTAGTGGGTCGTCACCTCTAATCTGATCTGGTCTCTAATGAGTGTCGGGGTGATTTATATTGTGAGTATATGGAGTGGTCAGTAGATATATAGACCCTAATAAATTGACCCCCAGTTTAACAACTTGAACGATGGGAGCCGCTGTGTGGGTGTGGGTTTAAGGGGGGCCTCAGCAAACCTTGTAAGGGTATACTCGTGACTGGTGAGGGTGTGCTCCACAAAGATCAGTCGACAGCTCCCTCATTGTACACTGCATTACATTACTTGCCTTTAGTAATCCGAACAACTGATAAAAAATAAAACGTGTCCACTTCATTTTCAATTTTTTTCTGAAAAATTCCTAAAATTTTGAAATTGAAACTAACTTATCGTCGACTCGTTCCATACCCGATTAGACTAAACATATTATATTTTGAAATATGAAAATCTTCTTATAGTTAGAAGAAACCAAATCTCATGACAACTCGCTATATTTCACGTTTAATTGGAAATCTTTTGTTTTCTATTGTCTGCAAACTTTTCACAGGTCGGTGTAAGTGATTAGTTTATTGTACGACAGGAGATTTACACGCATAATATAAATAATTTCAATTCAGATACCTGTCATGGAGATCTTTTTCAGAAAATAATCTGTCGAGTTTTAAATTCAGACACTAAGTTCATATCAGTACTTTTGGGGTTTTCTGGGTTTGTTGAAAATGGGGAAGGTAGTAGCTCAATTGTGTAGAGTGTTGACAGTCATTAACCTTGTTACTTTGGGAAAATGGTGGTTGTGAGTTGAGAAAAGGGGTGTATTTTATGCATTTAGAAAAAATATGGAGGGGTGTAGCTCAATTTGTTAGAGTGTTGACACTTATGACGTCATTGATCTGGTAACGTAAAAAAAATGAGTCTTTGTTCTGTCGGTGTGCAATTGAGTAAAAATCAAAAATTCGGGAATCAATCTCGGGATCCTCCAGGGCCTAAGTGGTTATCCTTGTTCGATATATACGTATCTTCCAATGTGTGTCGTTTAAAATGGGCCAATGAGGGACATTTTGCCAGGACAGTGGCATTAGCCTACTTTTTTAAGGATCTTAAACGTGTACAGCTGCAGCACACGGGGCCTCGGTTTAAACTCCCATCCGAACTTCCATGTAGGCCCCTCAGACCTGCATCACTGACAAGGGGAAACCGGGTCGACCTATACCGGGATGAAGGGTATACCAAACACCATGCCTTCTTCTACATAATATATTCTAAATAGCCGACAACCATGTCACTTATTTCATGAATGAATAAAGAAATGAATGACAAACAAATGTGCTGACAAAACAAAAATTTTATTCGAAAAAAAAAAAAAATCGTGAAACGTTACAATAATGTGACAGTTTGATTTTTTTTAAATGAGCACGTGTTTTGATTGAAGTTGTGAACTGTCATTTAGATTGCATATTTTAATAGACGACACGTCAAAATATGTCCCCCAACACGTCTTAAAGGGATTGTTGTTCAATGTTTTTATATTTTTGTCAGGCTGACTGTGCATGTTGAAGGACGTCTCAAACTGGTTTCATCATATAAATGATGCAGGTCGTAAGATTTGAGTCGAAAAGGCGTCCAGTGACATAAATATATATATTATGCCACAAACTGCGCACGTTAAAGAAAGACCTCCTGTGAGTGATGAAGGTCGAAAGGACCGTCTGGCTGGAAAAAACATCTATTGGCATAGATAGGCAGTACACAGAGACTGGTATATACTATAAATTGTCGAACTCAATAGAGCAAGCCAATGCCCTTGTTATGCAATCATTTGTCTCATTACAAACTGCATGGTGTTTGCCAGTCTTCATTTGTAGTTCCTATCTGAAGTAAATAAAAATAGGGCGTAAAACTCTATCTGAGATACTAACGAGTATGATCACATTGCACTGATTGCTATACGGTTATATATAAGTTTGCTTAGATTGTAAGATCTTTGTCTCAACCTAGTCTGACCTTTCCACTGATATCATTGAAATAGACAAATCTTAATGAAATTGTTATTGATTTGCTTCAATGTAATTCAGTGATATCATCAACTTTTATTATGAGGTCTTCCGTTATCAATTTACTTAATTCATCTTGTGGTTTCTCTGGTAAACTACAGTGTTCAACAAGTTGGACACATACGCTCCCGCGGTACGGGTGGTTCGGGGATAAGACGCCTACTCGCTATCGCGGAACCTCGGCGAGTTAAACGCTCCTGAAGTCGTTCGCTACCGCTGTCTGGGTGCCTCAGCGAGTAAGACCCTTGCTCGCTACCCCGTACCTCAGCGAGTTAGACGCTCAGTCGGTCGTTTCCGCTGTATGGGGTACCTCAGTGTGTTAGACGCTCAGTCGTTCGCCACCGCTGTCTGGAGTACCTCAGCGAGCTAGACGCTTGCTCGCTACCGCGCTACCTCAGCAAGTTAGACGCTCAGTCGGTCGCTTCCGCTGTCAGGGGTATCTCAGCGAGTTAGACGCTCAGTCGTTCGCCACCGCTGTCTGGGGTACCTCAGCGAGTTAGGCGCTTACTCGCTACCGCGCTACCTCAGCGAGTTATACGCTCAGTCAGTCGCTTCCGCTGCCAGGGGTACCTCAGCGAGTTAGACGCTCAGTCAGTCACTATCTCTGTCTGGGATACCTTAGTGTGTTGGACGAATGGTCGCTACCTGTTCTTGGCTCATGTTGGATGCTTTGTCGCCAATGGGCTCGTAGTGTAGTGTATATTAGAATATATTATACTACCATGACTTATCAGGCCAAAAAATTTGGCGCCATCTCTTCAAAAATCCTGCGGATTATCCTTAGGATTTAAAACATGCCCTGAACATTCTAAAAATTTGGAATATATTATACTATACCATGATTAATCAGGCCAAAAAAATTGGCGCAAACTCTTCAAAAATCTTGCGGATTATCATTAGGATTTAAAACATGCCCTGAACATTCTAAAAATTTGGAATATATTATACTATACCATGATTAATCAGGCCAAAAAAATTGGCGCCAACTCTTCAAAAATCCTGCGGATTATCCTTAGGATTTAAAACATGCTCTGAACACTTCTAAAAATTTGGAATATATTATACTATACCATGATTGATCAGGCCAAAAAAATTGGCGCCAACTCTTCAAAAATCCTGCGGATTATCATTAAGATTTAAAACATGCCCTGAACATTCTAAAAATTTGGAATATATTATACTATACCATGATTGATCAGGCCAAAAAAATTGGCGCCAACTCTTCAAAAATCCTGCGGATTATCCTTAGGATTTAAAGCATGCCCTGAACATTCTAAAAATTTGACCCAAATATGTAGACGATGTAGATAAAATGGTATTTATTTTCACTATAACCTGTCAATGGTTAATGAGGTAAATTATGAGTCAATATTGACCAGCGTTATCTGGATATGACTATTTAATTGTTTATTATTGATTCAGGATTTAGACTATCTTAGACTTTATTGAATTTAGGATTAATACATTAGGACTAACTACCGATTCCCAATAAATTATCGCCATTATCAGCCTCGTAATCGCTTTGTATTATTCTAATATATTCCTCTTACAGCTCGTGTTTTCTTATTTTCATAAATTTGCATAAATAATGTTAATCTTCAATGCCTGATTCTCTCAATTCTTCATATTTTCTTTGGATTTACATAAATTTTGTTAATCTGCTGTAAGAGGGATATTGCAAATTAAACGAATTGAATAGAAGGTGGAGGTTTTATTTCAGAATTTTAGCCACATAAATTTTTGATAGATATTTTCATTGATTTTTATTCGTATAAGTTAATTTTTATGGAAGTTTCAAGGAATATATGATTGTAAATATTAGAAATTTTCATTCAAATTTAACAGATTTCTAAAAAAATTCTGTTGATTTTAGAGACTTGAATATATTAGCATAAATTATGTAAATTGGCTCAAAAGTAAAAGATGATGCGATCAACTCAAACAATTAATTAAAATAACAATTAATTAAACAATCATTATCTAAACAAATTTGATAATTAATTTAAAGATGCGGTTTCGATTTTTAATCTAAATCCGATAAGCCACGATGGTTTATCGATGAGATTATCCATTTTTAATCTGATTAGGTTAATCCCATCATGATCGATTTTACTCACTCTTCGTTAAATGTCTGCCTAAATAAACAATTATTGCAGGGTTAAATTTTTCTATCATTTCATTAAATAAATTACATAGAAATGATTATTTTGCATGATGGTTCATATCATTAGGCTCCGCAGGTGGCCCTTACGTGAGATCACCTTAACCTGTCTTTCTAGGACTGTAAATAATGTTTCAATTTAGCAACTTTAACATTCATTTTCAAAAGGAAACAGACAATATTTTCAAGCATAAAATTGCATTACATTCTGATAATTCAAATTGTAATTACGTCATAATTTCGTATTTCGCAAACCATCAAATCGAATATATAGTAATAATAAATGAAATGAATGGAGTTTTACGTCCTACTTGATGTCAAAAGCGAAGAACATAAATTAAAAATAACATTTTGTTATCAAAAATGATATTGAAAAAATTTTCAGTAAAGATTATCATATAACAACGAAAATTTCTGTACATGTTTGCATTAATTGTAGCATTCGTTACATTTTGCAAAATACAAAACATTCTAGGCCTATGTGAATATTAATTATTTTCTATGCATTTTATATATTATTTTCTACGTGTAATCTTGATCAAGAGTCTCACAAAAATATAGTAGGGCTTTTTGAAGTACAATTTCGTGTCTGAAAAATCAAATTTAGTTGACCATTGTCATATATTTGCTTTGCACGTAAATATATTTGATATTGTAATATGTCATTTTAGACAGTCATTAACAAATACAAATAGAACACAAATGCTTATTGTGGTAAAATTGCAACACGAGAATTTGATTCTTCTTAAAATTGACGAAAATGAAATAAGATTTAAAATTTTATGAGTAAATAGAAGGAAATCTGATATTATAATATGTAATTTGACACAAATTCAATGCAATAACAATGCTTATTGTTCTAAAATTTCATATTTCAAATATATTGTTTTGCTTTTAAAATCACGAACAGTTGACTGTGTGCGTAAATTGTAAAACAAAAAAATCACACAACGCGGTTTACTTCATATTCCAAATTTACGACGCGAATTTGATATAGTCATTTCGCGGTATATTTCATTAGTCAGTCATTAGCAAAAACCATGATATAGACGTAGTCATTATGCTAAAGTTTTCAATTTGTCCAATTTGCTCAGTTTAATGCACTTATATTTTTCTGTTCGAAATTATATTTTGCGATTAAATAGAAGCGAGCGAATATGATTTTGAATTGTTCGTTGCTGAATTGAAGCGATTCAAAGGATATTAAGAATAGAAGTGTAGCCTTAAAATGCAACAGAGTTTCCCAAAAAATCTATGAAATTTATCACCTGTTATTAAGAGAATTTCATGAGCGTCTTTATGAGCGAAAATGTTTTTGAAAATCTTTACTTTTAAGGAAAGAAAGATTTTCTCAAATTTATACAAAATGTTTCCGATAAAAATATAAAGAATTAAAAATATCAAAGGTATATGATGACTTGAAATTATATGAAAACCAATGGATTAAAGGTATCTTATATTTCCCCCGGAATGCCAAAAATGCTCCTCAAAAATAATACATGAATTTTCACATTAGACAAGGACACAATGATTTAAAATTTGAAAAAAAAACTCTTAAATTCCCTACGTAATGCAGCTGAATGTATTTTGATTTTCGAATGGCTTACGGCATCTTAACTTTTCAAAATTAATAAATCAAAAGAATCTATGACTTATGGTTTTTATTGAGGCATCTTTTCTATTTTCCGTCGATGAATTTTAATATAAAGCTATAGGCGTGTCTATAAGTACAAAGATTTCCAAATGTACCAATGCGTTCATATAAATCATGCATTATAAACTTTTAAGTAGAAGAAATTTAATAAACGAAAGGCATTTTTTATTTTGATTTACGGCTCTTGACTAAATATTATGTAAAAACATAAATTACCTGAACAACAAGCCTGTGTCCTGTATACAGTAGACTACGGTAGGGTAGCGATATTACTACAGCCAGTCATTTCATTGGTCGTGAAACTGTCGGTAAAAAAAGCAGGTTGAAGTTGTCGTAGTTTCGATTGGTAGAAATCTCAAGCGATACTAGTCTGGATGTTCACAATCAAACCATGTTGTTTTTACACGAGAGAGGGAGATGACAGGATTAAGAGTATGAGTGGTCGTGGAGGTCCAGCGATTACCCACAACAATATCATGATCAAATTAGTGTGTTTGTTTAAGCGAAGCCCACCACGGGATCGCCGAGGCAGAGCGTCACAGTCTTAATGAGTGAAAGCCGTCGACTCCACGGACTGGACTGATGGTTTAAGACTCCCCTAATGGAGTCCGTTGGTCATTTGTGGATTAAGACACACAACCGGACTTACACTGACCATTCTAATATTTCGGACTTATCATCCAATATACTGAACAGTGTTCATCCATAGTGGAATATATATATATATCAGTGATTGCTTGATGATACTTGTATAGTATATCAAGCATTTTATCTGATATATTCTTTGAGTGTTATTCTTTTGAATTCGCCGACGGATTTTTTTGTTTGTGGTTTTTGGTTTATAGTGTGGGTGTTTTTGTGAATTTGAATAAGATTACAGTAGACTATGTATTATACGGAATTATCTATACTTGCCAAATGCATCGCTCTATGTATTTTAACGTGTTTTCCTATTCTTATACAAGCCCAGCTTACAGGTAAGTTACTCACTTTCTTACTCTATTAAACACATAACTTAAATTTATTGGCATATTTTGCTTATTTAATGTACACGCTATCTTCATTACGATTTTGGCATAGTCATCTTAAAGTGGTACACCCCTATGTCGTTCCTTTACACGATGTTCTTCGAATGCTTAAGCGATGGATCCACTATGCAATTGTATATGAACATGAATTTTTGACTTGATATTCGAATAATTTTAGTTTTTGTACTAAGTAAAAGCCGTCATTCTAAATAGAACGTAAAACTCCATTCATTTCTGACGATAAGTTGAATGAACTGGCGTTTCGTTACATAAGCAAATAAAAACGTAGACATTTCGAGGTATGCAATCATCGCAATCTAAGATAATACTTCTATATCTAGGCGACTTTGGTCGGGAAAAATTAAAAGTAAATAAATTCGAGTTTTCTCTTAAAATGTCACTTTTTATCGGTATTTAAAGCCCGATAAGTAGGTCAAAGAAGGTTCGTAAATCATTTTTAATATGAACCATCAAATTTATTCTATTCATTTGTCAGACGACGATCAGTTTATTTCAGCCCAAAACAATAATTATAACATTTTTACGTAAATTGTTTACATTGATATTGCCGTAATATTTCCACAATATGTGAAACGCACGTGCAAATAAATAGAATAAGAATGCGCCCCCTGGAACGGATCAAAACAATATTTCTGTGAATTATTCCGCCTGGTTTTAGTGTTTGCCACACGGTTATTCTAGTCCGTAAACAATACACAACATTCCGACCGATAAATATGTATAATTCTTTAACGCATATTTCTTGATAAGTTTTCCTGTGTTGCAGCACACTGCACACTTGAGTTTATCAACTCGTACCAATTTCAGAGAGTTCACAATTCATTACTTAACATGACAAAATTTTTTAAAATTTCTTGTACATTAACTTAAATTTGTCTGGCATCAAAAGCTGCCAAAATATAACTAGGAATTTTACTGAAATATTTTACAGTGTAAAGTATATTAATGTAAATCAAATATCAAGTCAAAGTATGGCCCAAGGTCTCTGGCATTCTTTAGGTATAACTACATAGATCATATACTTGAAATCTCTACTCAATTGTATTGACATATGCTTCAAAATATTCGCCGCGTTCGACCTATTACTGGTTAGGATTTCAATATTCGATATCACCATTATTTGGGATTCGATTATCGCATAGCACAGTGCTTTTGACACTCTTGATTTTTAAAATCGGAATTAAGAATACCTAGTACATTTGTATTTGATATCTTAACTTTTTCCGTCATTGCATAACACAACAACTTGTTAAATATGTTCACCTCATAATAAAAAATGTATCTATCACACAATCAATACAATGCCTTAAGCCATGCGATCTCTATCTGAGTTACTATCTTAATATTGTCATCTAAAGCGGTGACATCAAAGAAAAGTACAGAAATAATCCATGTGAGCCTTCTTTTTTCCCTGAAATATCTTTTTACTTATAATGACAATAGGGCACGTTTTTGAATAGATTTCAAAATATAACAGAGCGTCGGCACAGTTAAATTTTCACGGTGTTGTATAGCGGGCTTTAGTGAATCACAGCAGGGTAGACGTTATTTTTCAAAATACAATCGTTGTTCATTTTAGCATTTCATTGACCGACTCATAAAAACATTTTCTAATTTTTAAAATTATTGTGTTAAAACTTCACAATGTACTGCATTTAACGCATTATTATCCTTTACATATTCGGCACATTTGAAATATTTCGTCATTGTAAATGTTAAAAATTCAATCAAAACGCATATGGAAATATTTTTCATTTAATTTGCTCAAATATCAGTGAGAAAATATTTCTAGTTTTATTTCAAACGAAATCTCAGAATAACCAAAAGACGACAAAATAAGACTAGTTTTTCCTTAAAAGTCAATTTCAAACTTCTCTTCCAAACCACGAATTTAAACATCATTTTTTTAAACGTTATTTAAAGTGGTAATTTACAAATAGCTATAGTAAAAACTCTATATAGGAGAAACCAAAATAACTACAAAAAACGACTCCGCATTGAAATAAGTCTCAATAGCTAGAAAGAGACAACAAAAACTTCATTCTTTTTAAATGGTCGATTGCTCTTTTGGTTTATGATGTGTAAACAACACAATTTAATAACAAAATTGCTCTTTTCTTTAACCATTCGTCAAAATCCTCGACAGTTCTGAAGGAAAATTGTCTCCAAATACGTCAAACAGGGGGTTTATGTAAATTGGCGTTGACAAGCAGTCAAGGAATCTGCTAAAGCGAAACGAAGAATTGACTAACTGGGTATAATTTAGGGAAGGGGGTATTGTTATGTGCAGACGATAGGGCAATTTTCTACCCTGGATATCGCCGGTAATAAAACAACAGACTTTGTTTGAAACATAATCATCTCGAACTCCCAATCCTGTATTCGACGGACACTCCCGACTACCCCGTGGTTAATTGCAGCCACCAACTTGATTATTATTGCACTACAATGAATACTAATGAAGTGGCTATTTACACTAAATACTCGTTAAATTAGCCTCTTCAAATTAGGAGAAGCAAATTGGTGTTACATAAGAGTCAACAATCGACATAACAGATTTATTAAATTTTTAATTTTCTTATGCTTTCAGGGGTCACTGCTTAATGTTTGATAAGTATCAAACACGTCGAACTTATGCTTTGAAATGATTTATGAGTCGATGTTTAATATTTTAAAATGTTTGATCAATTACTCCATTCTGTAATGCCTAAGTTTTCATGTAAACTATTTTGTTTTTTCAGGAACCGTTACACGATGCTACAATGAAGGCGGCGAAGTGAAGATTCAAGGAATTACTACAGACCCCTGCATTTCCTGCTATTGCATGGTAAGAAACTCTACGAATCATAGAAATATCGTTGTCATTCCTATCTCTCTTCTGCACCAAATGGCCTCCACCAGACGTCAAATCGACAACACACGTGTCTGTGATAAATGAGCACATAATACGATGACGTCAGAGAAATATGTGCACCACTTCTGTATCTAAGTTCACAAGAGAAAACATGTGTGTTTTTTATTGTTTTGGGCAAGACGTTTTATCTGATAGGCCACAAGGTTTGTTTGGGTGGTCGAACGATAGCCAACAGAAACGAAACCCAGTCCCACAGATAATGGAAATTCTTGAAGGCACAGGGCAGATATCTCCACTTCCAAATGTCATGTTTTCTCCAATAACAGAAATATGTTGTTCCGTACAATTGATAGAATCAAACAAAAATATCTTTAGGGTTTGGCGAATATCTTATTCATAAAGTTCTATATTGTTTGAAAATGTTATGCCAATTCAAATAGCATTAGCTTTTAGAGACAAAACCTCCAGGAAAAACCAATTCCTGCGAAAAAATTCAATCAAAAACAAGGCTTCGTCTAAAGTTCAAAAGCCGTATTTTCAGAAACGAAAAGATATTTTCGTGATATAAAATCATTTGATTCTAGAGCCAAGGAATTTTTTCCATCTCTTAATGAATTAGCCTGCATTCAATTTGTCTTAATTTTTAGTCAGAGGCTGAAGATTCGTCATACAAATTACGAATGCCCGTGGTGATCAAATTACGAACGCCTGTGATGATTAATGATGCTAGATTTCATGATAAAACTCATTGTCATTGTCTAACCAATCTTTTGTGTTTGGTCTTCTACTGAAATTCCTTCGTGCATTTTAACAATTGTGTAACTAAATAACCAGCTAAAAATTCTGAAAGAAATCTCAAAAAATTTCGACCACACAGACATTTATTAAATGCCAACAAATTTCGAGCGGAAATCGTTTTGCTCTTTTTCTATAAATGTGAAAATTGTTTCTTTTCATGAAATATTTTAAATGGAAAATACCAATTGCATTCTTGAAGATAATATTGTGTGCTAACTCTTTTTGGTTGGTTTATATCAATACGGCTAATGAAAACGTATAGAAAACGTTTTGAAAATTAATGAACAACCTTCGAAACATCGTATTATAATGATATTATGCAATGGCTTTCAAGGCAAACGAAGCGATCATCAAATTTCTTTCAACTTTATAATGAAAACTTGTTAAAAATATAAATACAAATATATAACAAATTTTCATTCAACTAAATTTTTCAATGAAACAGGTTTTTTTTTTCGACCGACTTCAACCAAGCAATGATAAACCGCCTTAAGAATTTGCCGTCTTTTTAAGTGCAATGTGGCTGAAAATTCGACTCGAGAATGTGAACTTGATTTTTCATTCTTATCCTTTATTAGGTTGCTTAAATGAACATTAGACATTGTAGAAAACACGAGGGGGTGTTCTCTGACACTTAGCCAAATACTTTAAAAAAAAAAAAAAAAATATATCCCTTCCCCTTCTTGCTTGATGACGATTTTTCCGTCAAACTCGCTTCAGATAATTTTTGTAATTAAATAGCCTCGGGTAGAGGTCGCCCGACTGTTGACTGAAACCCGAAATCGCATTAGATATGACTATTGTTAGGACCCCTGTCTCTTTTGAAAGGGACTCGGAAAATGATTCAATTCATGAAACGGTCGCCGATATTGTGTAAAGTTTAAGTTTTGGATCATTTATGAAATAGGGCCCACCCATGTGGCGAGGACCGGTGCCCTTTGTACTGTTATATTTATTTGAGAAGGAAGAAAGAGCTTGAAGTAATGCACCGTACTTAAACACGTCCCCTACTTTCTACAATTTGTCAGCACGTGTCGCATGCATAAATTCACTTAAAGCTGGCTTTCCCATTATTTGGAATTTTTATGTAGCCAAGAAACCAAATCTTCGTTTTGGGTGTATCTAACGAATTCCGGAATTCATCATAAACCATCATAACACATCCATTCGGCACCATTCAAAAGTTTGGAGGCTTTGATCATGTTTGTATCATTGGTATTATTTCGTACTTACGACCTGGAGGCGTTTCCTCAAATACAGATAACTGTAGGAGATAATAATTTTATGATTGCAAAGAATTCCGCGATTGTTTTTCAGCTATGCAGATTCTTTGGAAGATAAGGCAACTAAAAAATCAGAATGTACTAAGTTGTACTTTAATTTAAAAAACACGAAACGAACAATGACAAGTTTAACACATGAAAACTTGACAGCTTCTCGTAAGATTTGGTTCGTAACAGTTTCGAGTGTTTCCGAACAAAAAATAAATTTGTTTAATATACAGTTTCATTTCCCCACCTTTGGATCATGGCTAGTGAAGTGAAATGCACTAGAAAACTACGTCCAAATGGTAATTTAAAAATTTGTCTAAAGAATGGAGTTCACCAAGGCGACGTCTTTCCTCCTTCCTATTTCTTCGTGTGTATAAATGAATAACAGAATTGCCCTGGCATACAAAATTATGAGGTTTTCTGATCTTTGCCTTTATCTTAGAACCACCAAAGTGAAAAAGCATGTTTGAAAATTCTTTGAATGTGTTATTTCATCACCTTTTGCGAATTTCACGGCCTAAACGTTAATTTTGAATTAATTAGGTGGTTTAAAAAAGCAGGTGTCGGTCGATGTCAGAGTATTTCTAGGCCGACTTGCATAACTGTAAATGTGAATTCAAGTTTTGCTTTTTTTTAAATGTACCACATCCATCAACAGGGCATTCTAAACTGTCATTTTCAACCACCTGCGAGGAACATTTTCAACCCATAAAACATGAATTATGTACGTTTCATTTGCTTTCTTGTATCTCATCAAAAAGTTTATGTTTCACTTTATGGTGAAGAAACTGCAAAGAAGTCAGTTTTGAAATAATGAAATTATAACTTTTTATAATGAAATTTCGCTTTTAATGATGATTAAACTTTTATCCGCCATCTTGGAAAATTAAAATTGCATGCAGTTGATATTCTGTAAAGGAAAAATAATTACCGTTTCGGAAAAGAAAATTGAATTGCAGTACTGGAGATGAAATTTGCATGTAGGCTAAATTCTGTTATGCTGTAAAAATTAGAATCGCATGTAGTCTACATTTTGAAGAAAAAGTGGTTCGACATCTTGAAAGATACAGCCTGTTTTTTGCGAACTGACTGACATCTTCAGAAATGAAATTTGCATGTATAGTCTATACATTGTTAGAAAACAGCTTTGAAATCGCACTTCCATTCAGTTCAATCATTCGTATATTAACATTCTAACATAGATACCAGTCGTTTCTTTCTATTTTTATGGATTCCTCTAATTCGTCTGCCAAAATATTCTAAATCGGTTCTCGTGTGCAGCACTTTTTCTGAGCACAAAACAATTAGATCTATTCTTAGCGACTCATTTCAAAGACAAAACAATCTTAATGTGAACCAACCACGAGGTGCCAACAGCAGAAATTTCAAATTCTTTGCCGCTACCTGGGCGCTAATTGCTCCTCATAATTTTCTTTGATCTTTTGCCGAAACGTCCATTTGAATTAAACAGGGTCTTTGTCGCCTCGACAGTAAAATTGACATGCTACTCGTCGTGAGGGGCATTTCCTATCATAAAACTGTTGACTTTACTTATTATCCGTTTATTGACTAACTAATTTACACCTCGGGGAATCAAGTGGTTTAATATTTGACTATGCCGATAGTTGTGTGATATGTAGAGATTTACAAACAAGTACAACATTAAAGACTAACTAGCTTAACCAAATCATGCTTTGGAAATCCTATTGAATTTTTTCTTTGGTCTTTCCACGGTAGGTACTTTGTGCTATCGACCCTTCCAAACATGTAAAACATTTTACACACTAACTTAACTAAATCGTGCCCTCTAAATTTGTCTTTCCAACCCTGCTGGGATTTATGAACACTACCGTATCGGTCATTTCCTTTTATTGTCTTTTAAACGAACGAACTCAAGGTAGCCATGATTATAAACAAATAAACAAAATGAGCCTAAAATTATCTCTGTGGTTAATTGTGTTTTATGCTAAGTCAATGGTAAACAGACATCGCTGTTTTTTTTTTCTCAAATTGAAAAATGTTTTTTTATGGTTATAAATTAGGAATAAAATAAATTATTTGTAAGCCGTCTACAGTCTAGTCACAATCTGGGGTTTTTCAGAACGAGTCGTGTGGTGTTTCTCCTGGCCGTCTGGTGTCTTTCACCTGTCGTTTGGCAAACAAACTGAGAACTTAAAGAGGCGAAGGCTCGTAGAGGGGGATGTGAACAAAAAACAAGTTTTCCATATTTAGTAATTCTTTAGGACTCTTTCACTATATGGGATCCTATCAGTTTGAAAAAATGACCCCACCTCCACAAACCAGGCTGTTCACGCCCACCCCTTCCGTAACTATTTACACAATAAAACTTTTTATTATATTAATTTTAACATGATAGGAAAATATTACATTTGATCGGCATGAAGTGGGGCGTCGACTTTCAAACGTGGGCCGAAAATGTCAAAGGAGCTATAGACATTCTTGAGGGTCGCGAGTACGATGTGTAGGCCTATTTGTCTCGTAGGTTACCCACGGTTTTCTTTAATGAACTGAGGGCTGTCACTGGGGACGGTGCAAACACATAATTTTATTTTAATGCAGTTATTAATAGTGTTCTAATACTTAAACCAACTTCAGTGAAAGCTCCTACTACCCATTAACGGATTACTGTTACACCGTTGAAGTCTGACGGCGGTGTACAGTGTATTTGGTCCTAGTTAATAATGCCCTACTGATTATTATATAGTTATCTTTATCGAATTAGAAAACAAACATTATAAATCTGAAGGGGTCTGAAATGACACTTGACTGATACCATGAAATATTGCTATAGTCTACTACCCGGTGATCAAAACATGTAAGCAAGCTATAGAACAGCCTATCGACCACGCCGCCTCGTCGCCCTGTCGCCTTTTCTGATAAGGAAAACTTCATTTTTTTAATGGTCATTAAAATGTCTTGAGGATACGCCTACAATTTATTAAAACATTAGGCCTACTATGATATTACGTCATAAGTGTCTTTCGACGCCATCTTGAATTACAAATCAAAATGGCGACTATTTAAGACGTACGCGTTAACCAACGTCGAAAATGCTAAACACTGTTTCAATTTGTAAAATGTATGCAAGCATGTTGACGAATAATTGTCAAAGCCAAAATATTTACTTGGTCATATCGTTCTGTTTAACATTCATGCATGTAGTCTGTGTCTGAGTCGCGAACGCCCAGACGTTTACATGCAATAATGTCTTCAATATATCACAATGAGAGTGAGATAGGGATGTGTACACTTTGTTGACAAGTCTCTTTTCAACGTGATTAAAATTCGAACTATCTTTGAACATTGGGGGAAAGGTTTGCAACGGCGACTCGGGGTCTGGACGAAGGGCGCCGTTTGTGGTAATCACTGGTCTACCGCGATTCACTTCAAACTAGAGAAGCGACTAAGTAAACAACGTCTATCACTTTCGCCGGTCTACAGATAAAAATTAAAACTTTTCACTGCGACAGACATAGAAAGCGTTTTGATGTCCAATATTTTCAATTTATGACCCTCGTACAAGCTGTCCACCAAACTGTCCTGTGCCCGTGCTTTCGTAATCCTTTATCTGGAATATAACCCTTTTGTCATATACACCTGTATACTGCTTAAGCTTTGAAATAAATTTTAAAACATTTTTCTGCTTTTTTTCCAGGATGGTTATGTCCAATGTGATAAGAAAAAATGTGACAACTTAGATGGATGTCATGCTATTTTATTTGATGGTCCCAAAAGATGCTGCGACACTTGCAAAGGTAAGCAGAAAATTTTAAGTGAAATTTTCTAAAAAAAAAAATTAAAATAAAAAAATTATTGAAAATTTAAAAGAAGTCTTATTTTAATTCTAATTCTCTTCCTGAGCTTTTTTGATAATTTTAATATTTGTTTTTCAAGGTTGCCGATTAAACGGAGTCAAACACGAAAGCGGTAAATCTTGGTTCGATAAACGTGATCGCTGTACTTCCTATTCCTGCAAGGTAAGACTAAAATCCTTTCAATTTCTTCTTCAAATGGTCGTTGAATCGAACACACCTCAATTTGATTTGACTTCGTTCCAACCAATACAGAGATAAAATCATAATTGTACATTTTCCAACTGCATTGATAATTCTTACCTGCCGACGGCCTCTTTTGAACTTTACCTGTTTGGGTTTAATACAGAGATTTGTAGAAAATCTGCGACTAAGCTATCATTTGTTTAGGCTGCCCTTTGTTATTTGTTTCTAAAATCATATGTCAACAGTAGCTCTGACTCTAATGGCGGTGCTCATTCCGCGGACTATAGCTTGAAGTCTGTACATTCTATAGAG
>NW_008710566.1:584402-633204 GCF_000327385.1 Lottia gigantea
AATTAGAGGTTTGCTGGTCAACATACTTTCCCAAACATTCAACATTTTCATCATTTAAATAAGGTAATTTGTCAAATTGCAAACAATTGAATTAACAAATGCCACCAAATAACATGGGTCTCTATATCATTTGTGAAATGATGTAATGAACAAGAGGAAAGAGCACCGCCCTGACTTAAACCCCTTTTGTATTCTCAAATTACGTTGCAATGTAAATGATGTTTAAGCACACGCCACCCAAAAATAAACCTTGATAACAATTTCAATTATGTTCTCCACAAACCACAATTGAAGAATCACCAGATTTTTTGTGGTTTTAATTTTGATTAATTCTCTAAAACGGAGACGAGTCATCCATCATTTGGGAATGAATCCGGTTCTGATATCAGTCAGATTAAAAAATCTAAAACTGATTGTTATATTCGGCTTATTGATGAATGGTGTCGAAACGCGAGAGACTATCAAATGAACCTCGTGTTTTATGTGTAAAGAATATATTTAGCTATGGTGAATGGGGCGAGCTGAAATCTCTATAATTATTTGGTCTTAAAAAACGATCGAGATGTATGATTATACCAGCTAAAGCATATGTTACCAAGCAATAAACATGATATTGGTGTACCCGTATACCTTTAGATCAAACCTTTTTTATTTTCATCATGTGAACCTCTAAGCTGAATGTAAGATATAAGTTGTAGGTTTAATTCGAAAATGAATTTCCGATTTTTGAAATAGTGAAAGAAACAAGCTTTCTAATATATTTTTCTTTTATTTTCTTTTAGGCTGGAGTCATTACTAAATCCAAAGTCCAATGCCACGTTCCCTGTTCCAATCCGATCAAACGAAAACGACAATGTTGTCCGTCTTGCAAAGGTAAGAACTCAATTTTCAACTTTCACTTTGTGAACATTAGAGCCTGGACACTCAAGATCGATATCGGTAGTCCTGATCAAATAATCGAGACAAACAGATGGTCAGCTGGAATCTGGATGTCGTCTGGTCGTGCATCACGTAATGTCATAGAAACGGGATGCAGACGAGACTAAGGGGTCAAGGTCAAAGTACAAATCTATCGATCAACCAGCTTTATGATAAAATTCGGTTTCTAACTCGAACGAGAGTTTGACGGGTGATATTTATTCTCGAGATGACGTTAATAAAGGTTTGCCCTCTCATAAAATGTCAAGCAGTGCAAAAAACCAGTCGGAAAAGTAGAAAATACGAAACTGTATACGATATTTTATCATAACGAGTTTTGAAAAGTTCAACTTATGTTTGGTTTTATTTGGGACTAAATGGGCGGTCCATTGTTGGCAGTGAAAGGGGAGTCTGTTTACCCTTCTCCGGTGTCCTTTTCGTTTATTGTCCACCCCTAGTCCACCTAATGTCCACTTAATGACTTGTAAAGATCAACCGTACATAAAATATGGCTAAGGATGTCAAGAGAATAAGAGACACTGAGTTAGAAACTCTAGAAGAAGTCTTTGACTTTGGGGCATTTAAGGAGTTTTGGATGTTTACGTTGTTTACAGAAACCCAGCATCTCCTCACCTCCTTTCCAACGTCAGAAAAACGAAATACATTTGATGATCAGTTCTAAATTTCACATCAAAAGATTTTATTTCGCTCATTAGACACGTTTTGGGATTTTATCTGATTTCTTAGAGTAGACTCAATCATCGAGTGAGATAAGGCATTAGACCTTTCTTGCTCTATTCCATATTGCTACTTTCGTTTTATCAACGTTCAAATACTAATTACGTGCATGAACGTGCAAATTACGCATCAGCATACAGATAAATTCATTCCGAAATAATATTAATGTTAAATATTAACCCCTGTTTTCTAATTTTAGGTTGCCATTTTGACGGTGCCGACAGAAAAAATGGTGAAAAATTTGCCCTCGCATCTGATCCATGTGTTGAATGCAAGTGTAGGGTAAGTGAAAATATTTTTAATCGTAGCTCAAGATATAAATTTTCAAAATCATTTTATGTCGAATCTGCGAGTCTAAAAAACCCATGTTTGACAATTTTTTTAATTATTTTTTTTTTTTTTTTTTTTTAAGAAAGGAAGTGTTACTTGTATGAAAAGAGCTTGCCCTGTTTTGAATTGTCCCGATGAAGTCATTTACCAACCAAAAGGCGAATGTTGCCCAAAATGCAAAGGTATGTAATTAATTTAAAAAACTTTTTCGATTTACGTCGAACGTTTTAATTAATTGATTTACTTCAGATGTCGATCTGAAGATTTCCAATTTAAGATATGACTTTGATATTTTCTTATCGAGAAAATAAATCGAATTCCTTTCAAACGACCTTAAATGAATTTTCGAAATGTTTTCAAGGGAAGAACAAAATCACCTGATGTCATTACCACTTGGTTTTTCATTTTTATTTGTTTTTTTGATATTTTAACTCACTTTCATAGTGATATTTTTCTAAATATTCCATTTCGTTTTTAATTGCAGGAATGAGAAAGATTTTTGACTTCCCTGGTGCCTGTTATTTCGCTAAACGTGTTTATGTGGATGGTTTTTCTTTTGAACCTAAATCCGAAACAAGATGTACCTGTACGGTAAGTGGCTTATCAATTTAATCAAAAAATTTTGTATCGCACTTCAAGATTGGCATTTGAAAAAACAAAACTCAGAAATAAAATCAAATTCGCTTTCTGGTCTTAATTATAAATTTATGAATTTTGAAATATTTGTAACACTTTGATTTGATTTTTAATTTATTTTTTAATTTCAGAAAGGAACAGTTATTTGTGAAAAAGCAACCTGCCCTCCCGTAGCATGTCCAGTAGAAGAGCGAGTACAGAAAGGCAGCTGTCAAGTTTGTGAACCCAAAAGAAATTGTTTATATGATGGAAAAATTCACATGGTAAGTCTCTTTTTCATGCTGCTACAATTTTTCATTTCATTTCATCATTAGTGTACTTTATTTCATTTCATTAGTATTTTTTAAATTCATTTCAATAGTATATTTAAATTCATTTCATTAGTATAATTAAATTCATTTCATTAGTATATTTAAATTCATTTCATTAGTATTTTTTTTAATTTCATTTCATCAGAATATTTAAATTCATTTCATTAGTATATTTAAATTCATTTCATTAGTATATTTAAATTCATTTCATCAGTATATTTAAATTCATTTCATTAGTATAATTAAATTCATTTCATCAGAATATTTAAATTCATTTCATTAGTATATTTAAATTCATTTCATTAGTATATTTAAATTCATTTCATCAGTATATTTAAATTCATTTCATCAGTATATTTAAATTCATTTCATTAGTATATTTAAATTCATTTCATTAGTATATTTAAATTCATTTCATCAGTATATTTAAATTCATTTCATTAGTATATTTAAATTCATTTCATTAGTATATTTAAATTTCATTTCATATTTCAAAACATTTTCATTTCATTTCATTATTTAATTTTATTTTATTTTTCAGCATCGATCAAAGTGGCAACCCAGAATGTGTACCCAATGTTCTTGTCAAAATGGAGTAACCTACTGTCAAAGAGAAAGGTGCAACAATTCACTGTCGTGTCCCAATGGCTATAAACTTCAATTTCAACCTGGTGAATGTTGTCCTAAATGTGTTGAACGTAAGTTTTTCAATTTTCATCTCTAATTTGCAATTTGACCAAAAATATTTGTTATGATTTTTATGCTATTCTGAGTAAATTGTATTTATTTTATAATTCGTTTCGGTTGTTTCTTAATATTTAAATTCCATATTTTAGATGATGCCGTATGCCGAGTTTTTGGTGACCCCCATTATAGAACCTTCGACGGAAAGATGTATAACTTCCAAGGTACCTGTAAATACATGTTGAGTCAAGATTGTCAAGGCAAAGATTTTACTATCAAAGTGAAGAATGGTGTGCGGTTATCCAGTGGTTTTGCTTGGACTCAGATGGTCGTAGTGTTAATGGGAGATACAAGAATCAGCTTTCGTCAAAATCTACTCATCAAAATCAACCGCCGTCGAGTTCAGCTTCCTTACACCATTCCGGGAAAATTCAGCATTCGTCGTGAAGGTCATTCTGTAACATTCCGGGCTGATATTGGTCTAAAGGTTGTCTGGGATGGTGACAGTTTCCTGGAAGTCACTGCCAGTAGAAAATACAAGAACCGACTCTGTGGGCTGTGTGGAAACTACAATGGACTCGAAACCGACGATCTGATCGGTCGCAAGGGGAAGAATTATCTACGAGGTGAAGAATTCGGAAATTCCTGGAGAATTGGAAGTAAGAAAGCCTGCAAGACCCAACCAAAAGTTAAGAATCTCCAATCTATTTGTGATAAAGACTTCAAAGCCAAAGTTCGAGCCAACAAAGAATGCAGTGTCCTTTATTCCCGCGCTTTCTCATCCTGTCGACGAGTTGTCGACGTGACTCCTTACGTCACTTCCTGTGTTACCGACATGTGTGATTGCCCCCATGGAAAGAAATGCTCCTGTGAATCCATCCAAGCCTACGCCCACGAATGTAAACGAGCTGGCCATAAAGTGAAGTGGGAGAAAGTTTCAAATTGCAAAGGTATGTAGCATCATCAACACCTGCTATCACTTTATTTTGAGACCTCATCAAGCACTGCCAGTGTAATTTTCCACTAGGGAATTAAGTGCCTTGGACGCAAATCGAATATGGAAGCGATCAAAGTTCTCAGGTATCCAAAACACATGTTTACAGTCAGTGGATTCTCTAATAATGTTCGTTGTTTAAAGCCCCTGGGGAATTTTATCATAATGTTTACTTTGTTTACAAAATATTTATTGTTTTCTCTTTGTTTTTTCAGCTCCACAAAAGAATTGTCCCAAAGGCGCTTACTACTCATTATGTGCACCAGCCTGTCCCAAAACCTGTTCCAGCAACAAACCAGACGGAAGCTGTTCCAAGAAATGTTCCCCAGGTTGCGTCTGCCAAAATGGTGCTGTTTTATACAAAAACAGATGTATTTCTCCAGAGAAGTGTCCAAAAACGTAGACGACGTACCAAGAATGCCATCGGAAGGCTGAAAATACCAATTATCCATGGTGCCTTGCCAGTAGGCGCATCTATCATTCCACTGTTCCGTACAGATTCAGAATGTCGGTGGTGGTGACCTTTGATTAAAGGTCAGACGAGAAGAAACGTGAAACCGGAAGTAGTCCGAGAAATCATCTGGAAGGCTTAATATCAAATAAGGTTTCGAACCGAAGACACCAGCCCCTGGGGAATTAATGGCCACAATGAAACAATACGAGTAACATCAAATAGTCATGACATAGTTACCTCCCTTTACAAGTCTGCACTCTTTTATCAAGGAGGAAAGAACAATATATCAGTGCTTTTTCTACCTCTAAAACTAAAGATCGTAGTGCTCAACGTATGCTATGTACGTTATGATAATAGTGCAATATATTTGTTGATGTTGGTGAAAAAAAACCCAATTAAGTCATAATATTAAATACCAAATGTGATGCTATGTTGTTTGTGTTTTGTTAATGCTATGTTAATTGTAATGTTACAATTTTCATCTTATGATATTGCAAAGAAATACTGCAAAGTTTGTAATGTTATAATTACTGCAATGTTGTGTTGTAATGTTATAATTACTGCAATGTTGTAATTTAGGTGCTATTTTGATGTTGATATTAAAGATTAAATACAAATTGTATTGTCGTGAATATTGTTGAAGTATTTATTTGTATTGTGTTATATATATATATATATATTATTTATATTTTTTCTGTATTTGTATATAAGGCGATATTAATTTATTTTGTAAATAAAACCTATTTATTATAGCAAAGTTTTTAGATTTATTTGCCTTTCTTAACATCTAAATGAAATGAATGGAGTTTTACGTTCTATTCTTCTGCACCAAGCCAAGACAAGAGCTCATCCCATATAAACAAAAAGCACTAGAGATATTTGGAAATTTGGAGACTTAACCTTTGAAAATTTCAAACACTCACCGGTAGCTGAATAATTTCGTTGTAACAAATTCTTAATATCACCTCTAAGGTACTCTTCTGAATTTCGTTCTAGCGTTCCATTCTTTCAATTTCTCGGGAACTCTTCTTAATTTCATTACAACTGGCTGTTATTGTTTAACTTCATTTTGTTACAATAGGCTGAAACAAATTACGTTCTAACGAAATTGTTACAGTTTTGTTTTCGGATTACCATATGAAATCGCTTTCTGTCATAATTCTTTCTCTCCAATTTTGAGTAAGAATAAATATTTTCTAACTATCATCATTTCAAAATTTTATTTTCAAATTTCGTTTCAACGAATTGACTGGCATTTGAATTCCTAATGACTCAAATGTTTTAGAATATGAAATATATATCGGTCAGGTTATGAACAGATTTCAAATCTGGAATGACATTGAATGTCAGTGACACTGACGTCATCAGCGAAATAATTAATCTGATTCGTGGTTCACTAATTAACATGAATTTATCTCATTAGCATAAATGTATCTTATAATAGATTTATCTAGTAAACAATAACATAGAGTTATCTTATTAACGTGAATTTATCTCATTATCATAGATTTATCTTATTAGCATAGATTTATCTCATTAGCATACTTACTAATAGCATAATTTATCTACGTTATAATAGCATAGATTTATCTTATTAGCATAGATTTATCTTATTAGCATAGATTTATCTTATTAGCATAGATTTATCTTATTAGCATAGATTTATCTTATTAACGTGAATTTATCTCATTATCATAGATTTATCTCATTATCATAGATTTATCTCATTATCATAGATTTATCTTATTAGCATACTTACTAATAGCATAATTTATCTACGTTATGATAGCATAGATTTATTTCATTAGCATAGATTTATCTACTAAACAATTACATAGAGTTATCTTATTAACGTGATTTTATCTCATTATCATAGAATTATCTTATTAGCATAGATTTATTTTATTAGCATACTTACTTAAAGCATAATTTATCTATGTTATAATAGCATAGATTTATTTCATTAGCATAGATTTATCTCATTATCATAGATTTATCTCATTATCATAGATTTATCTCATTATCATAGATTTATCTTATTAGCATACTTACTAATAGCATAATTTATCTACGTTATAATAGCATAGATTTATTTCATTAGCATAGATTTATCTCATTATCATAGATTTATTTTATTAGCGTACTTACTAATAGCATAATTTATCTACGTTATAATAGCATAGATTTATTTCATTAGCATAGATTTATCTCATTATCATAGATTTATCTCATTATCATAGATTTATTTTATTAGCGAACTTACTAATAGCATAATTTATCTACGTTATAATAGCACAGATTTATTTCATTAGCATAGATTTATCTAGTAAACAATAATATAGATTTATCTTATTAACGTGAATTTACCTCATTATCGTAGATTTATCTTATTTATTTATCTTAATAGCATACTTACTAATAGTATAATTTATCTACGTTATAATAGCATAGATTTATTTCATTATCATAGATTTATCTCATTATCATAGATTTATTTTATTAGCATACTTACTAATAGCATAATTTATCTACGTTATAATAGCATAGATTTATTTCATTATCATAGATTTATCTCATTATCATAGATTTATCTTTTAAGCATACTTACTAATAGCATAATTTATCTACGTTATAATAGCATAGATTTATTTCATAATCATAGATTTATCTCATTATCATAGATTTATCTTATTAGCATACTTACTAATAGCATAATTTATCTACGTTATAATAGCATAGATTTATTTCATTAACATAGATTTATCTCATTATCATAGATTTATCTCATTATCATAGATTTATTTTATTAGCGTACTTACTAATAGCATAATTTATCTACGTTATAATAGCACAGATTTATTTCATTAGCATAGATTTATCTAGTAAACAATTACATAGAGTTATCTTATTAACGTGAATTTACCTCATTATCGTAGATTTATCTTATTTATTTATCTTAATAGCATACTTACTAATAGTATAATTTATCTACGTTATAATAGCATAGATTTATTTCATTAGCATAGATTTATCTACTAAACAATAACATAGAGTTATCTTGTTAACGTGAATTTACCTCATTATCGTAGATTTATCTTATTTATTTATGTTAATAGCATAGATTTATTTCATTAGCATAGATTTATCTAGTAAACAATTACATAGAGTTATCTTATTAACGTGAATTTACCTCATTATCGTAGATTTATCTTATTAGCATAGATTTATCTTATTAGCATACTTACTAATAGCATAATTTATCTACGTTATAATAGCATAGATTTATTTCATTAGCATAGATTTATCTAGTAAACAATAATATAGAGTTATCTTATTAACGTGAATTTACCTCATTATCGTAGATGTTAATAGCATAGATTTATTTATTTAGCATAGATTTATCTTAGAATTAATTTATCGAAATTTGCAGAAATCTTTTGTTGCTAATTATTTTAATAAGGTGATTAGTTCTTGTGCTGATAAAAATATAAACAAATTCTTTTTGCTTTCAATTTTTAGAAGTGTTTCTTATAAGTTTAAATTCAATCTTACGAAAACACACTTTTTTCAACACAAAGTCAGACTATAAAGTCGATATTTTGAATTTGGTTTTACAAGTCGTTAAATTTCAAATAAGCGACAATATTGTGCGAAGACGGTATCTCTGAAAACATTGGATTTACTTAATTTCATTTTGGGCAAATGTATAAAATTAACAATTTCAATGAAAATGGCAATATTACTCACCTAACTTCTAGCCTGACTTCGTCAAATAACTAAAACTTCTTGCATTCAACATAGTAAATATAACTATGACTAGTTTTTAAGATAATCTCAATTGACATGACATGACCATGGATTTTTCTTAATTAGACACTTGTTCACTAATTAGCATGAATATAGTTCATTAATATTCAGTTTTAAGTACTTTTAACATTTATCGGATGACAAAACACTTTTCAATATTTTCGGAAAAAAATACATAACCCTATTAAGTATTTCAATTTATGTTGAATACAAATAGGCCTAGTGGAACGGTACGTCATATTTTGTGTAAAAAAAATCAATATTAAAGGGACAGATGCGCCATTTTCTGGGGTTGATTTGAGTTCTGGATATATATGTACATAGTCTTCAGAATTAATAGAAATGTACGAAAATTGCATAATTCCTTCAAAAATATCTCAAACTATCAATTTCTTCCTATTTCGATAGATGTTTTTTTCTGTATATGGTAGTGTCTCAAAATAAGACGATTCGTCTTTTTAACTTTCAAACGCGGATAATTTCTGGACACACGTGGATTTGAAGGGTCAAAATTAGACAGTGAGCTGTGAACACTATTACCGATTAGTTTAACTAACAAATTTCTAAGATTAAAGTATGATTGGTTAAAAAAATACCGCTTCCGTCCTTTTTATTACTAGTGTTAAAAAAACAGTCATTTTGAAATAAAATTCAAAAAATCATTTGATAGAAATGTATATCGGAAAATTTCATTTGAAAAAAACAGGAAAAAGTATAATAATGTAAAAATTCTTAAGGCTGTTCACCTTACTAATGATATTAACATTTCTTTGTCCTAATTCGGGGTAAATCCGTGAACACATTTTCCTTGATATACGAATGTAAAGGACACAATCAAACTTTCTGATCACATTTTAGCCAATTAATCGAATGTAACTGACGTTATTGTTTATACCTATCTATGTGAACACTTCTTTCTCGATTTTTCGAATATAGTTGATTATTATATTGTTATGTCTTGTTTGTATCATCAGTGAACACTATTTAGTTTCAAGTATACTTTGGCACTATACACCCGGGGGGTAAGGGGGCAATTTAGAAATTTTAGGTGGGTAATCAGTCGATTTGCAGTCCAGTATATTATTCTTTAAGACAATGATATTTTAAGGTGTTCTAATCAGTCAGGCTATATTCTCTGACATGCAAAAACGATTGCAGGGAAAACTTCAGAGAAAATCACGAAATAGTAAGGATTTATAGGGGAAAGGGGTAATGGAAAGAAATGGGCTGAAAACCCCTGCTATAGACTGTGGTCCTTGTTTCTGTATTTTAGTGAACACAACTTACCCAACGATTGGAATGCAGCTTGTAAGTGATGACAACTTATGAATATATTAATCCGTCTTTTGCGTCAATACCGTGATTACAAGTTTGACATTAATTTGTTGTTCAACATAGTGGCGAGACAGATGTGGCATTAAGCTTGTTTAAATTAGTGAACACATTTTGTCTAAAGATTCGAATACAATAAACAAAAATGCGTGCTAGATACTTTGTCTACAATCAGTCCAAATTTTTTGGCTAAGTAAGTGAACACATTTTGCCTAATGATTTGAATAGAGCTGACATAATGACATGATAGTGGGTTAATTTATCGTTAGGTGATATATTGTTAACGTGAGTAGTGTTAACATCAATAGAAGAAGGCAATTTTTTGTTAATTTCCACATTTTTATACGCCCACATGGACGTGGGCGTATATTGTCGGCACCCCCGTCGGTCCGTCCGTCCGTCAACATTTGCTTGTAAACGCTCTAACAACTAGATTTTTTGATGGAATCGAATGAAATTCGGTATGTGTATACATATTCACAAATCGAAGATCAAGTTCGAATTTGAGCTATTTTCAACTGTTAGAAGCAGAGTTATTGCCCTTGCCCCAAAATCTTAAATATTTACCATCCGCATGCCGTGGTGGGCGTATATGGCTGTGGTCCACTATCTTTACCATAAGAAATAATAAAATGTTAATCAACATATCTATTTTTCGAAACTCTTAGCTTACACTTTATTTATTAAAAATCTTTTGGCTTTTTTTTACCCTGGGCTGTGCTTTTATGAGACTATGGTCCAATCAACATCTAATACTGTTGTCGATAGTGAATTGAATTATTGACATCTGCTTCTACAGGTGCTAAAGGAAGTGCGGATTTTTTGTTTGAAAATAGTGAATGCCGTCCGCTTAGCGATTTAGTGTAGTGCGTTTGACACCTGCCCTCCCTCCTCCCCCCTGTCCCCTATTCTCTTTCCACTTCTAGGTATGTAAAATTTGTTGATGCCATAGTTCGGTTGGTTAATGTCTACTTTCAATACATAATACAATTCAGACATCGAACTAGTTAAAGGGAGATAATTCATTCAAATATTTAAAAAGAGACTATTGCATTATCCTATGTTTTATTTCACTTCGTATCAAGTCGAAACTTTGGCTTTCGTGTATACAAAGTCTGGTGTTACAGTTGTTGTGGGTCCCAAGCCAAAGTTGACGCGAGTTGTTTATCTGGAGTAGAAGGCGATAAGGTCACAGCTTCATATCTGTCACTTATGGTCTCTCGACTGCCAGATTTCAGAGACCCGTACTCCAACTCTGACAGCGGCTCTGATAAACGAGATAAACTCTGTAACGCAGAGCTATGAGGTCCCTTATGGACTGGGTGACTCCTTTCGAGACTGGACGGACTCGTCATTGCCAACTCTTTCTCCAACTGTCGCTTCTCGTGTCGCTCTTCTTCCAACAGCTTCTCAGATTCCAAAATGTCTGCTTTCAGATCGGTTGCAAAGGATTCAAAATTCGGATTGATTTCGGATTCCAGCTCGTAATCCTGATCGAGTACCACAACCTGAAAACGTAACATCTTCATTTCGCTCTCACCCACTTGCAATCGATGCTTTAACTGTTCCATATTGCGCTGGAGATCGAAATATTTGGACGTACCACTAATAGCAGATTCGAAGATCTTCTGGTTTTCCTTTAATCGGATTTGATCAAAATGGTGCGCTCGCTTCACATCATCCAGACGTTGTTTGATGGACTTGTGTTTCGATTTTAAAACCATTAAGCGTTCTCCTCGAGAATGCAAGCTATCCAGCTCACATCGGTAGTTACTCAAGTTCGCCTCCAAATCATCAATGTTTCGACTAGTCTCACGAAGCTTGATCACTAAATAATTGTAGCCATTTTCAGTGAGCGGCGAAGGTTCCGGACTCGGCGATCGTGAAGGATCAGAACCAGAAAACGACCCCGTTAACACGGAAACTCCAGATCCATCGTCTGGAATCTTGAAATAATCTCTATCTACACTATCTAAGGTCCTTTCCCTAGAATTCCCACTGCTGTGCTCGTCTGGTTCTCTCGAGACATTGATCCTGGTTGTTTTTGATGAATGTAGTCTCGGTTGATCTATTCTACACGTGTTCCCGTCTATTCCATTGCTTGTTCTTGACGTTTTCCCCAGTGTTGCATTTCGCATTGGCGTGTTGGGTTCTTGGAAATTGCTTGTTTCGGAGTTGGCATCATCACTTCTAGCAGTACCAAGGTCTAGTTTTAAATCACTATCATCTACGAAAATATGTGGCTGAACAATAGCTTGTTCGGGTTTGTATTTTGCTACTCGAGGTTTCTTGATGAAGATTCTTTGGCGAGTTGAAGATGTGGACGCAGTCGAGCTTCTTCTGGGTTTGGATGTGAAAGGCCGAGCTGGTCGCGCAGTTTGAGATGGGACCACGGGGGTACTGGATTCGAGCTGGGGTCTCGCCGATCGCGATTTTAATCCAGGAGAAGGTGCAGTGATAGAAGCCTGTACCCTATCCACTTCCGATCTTGGGGTCTCGGGTCGTTCCAACGGTAACGACGGGTATACTTGATGAGCTAGTCGTAGCCATTGTTTTGAAAGTTCTATACATTTATGACACTTGGTGAAAATGTCGGGAACAAATCGTAACAAATGTCGATAAGGTTCGAAATTGCTCATATGATGAAGTTCATATTCACTATCTGGATCAAAATCATCAGCATCAATAGGCCGATCCTCTTCCGGCAAGAGATTTTCCCATCGGTCCTTCATGTCAGTGAGTTCGTGGACGATTACGGAGAGTTTCTTATTTTCGTCACCACTGATAATGTCTAAGGTGGAAACGCCTAAAAGTCTAGGCGACTCTTCCGGCTCCTCGACCACAGCCTCGAACGAAACTCGACGTCTGTCATTTTTGGTCGTCTGCATAGAGTCACGTGGTTGCCTTCCACTACTTACAGGAGCTGCAGCGATATTGTAATAGAATTTATGAAGATAATTATAAATTTCCACGTCGAAGCTGGTTTTAATGATTTTGATGTGGTTGATATCGTTTTGAAAATTGTGGAAATAGTTTAATAGTCTTCGTTCATCATCGGATGGTTTGCCATTGGAGCTGAGCTTGATGCGGACCAGTATTCGTTGAATGTCGCCAACAGACGAGAGATGCGACTTCTCTGTATACTGCATCAGTCTTCCGAGAAATATCTGGAGATTTTCCTTTGAAAATCTGGACATGCCATGCAGCAGCCATTTTTCAAGAACTGCTAGTTTGGCTTTGATACTTTCGGTTTCCTGCTTCTCTTTTACTGGTTCCTGCAAAAGAAAAATAGTTATATTTGCCTGTCTCAATATCTCAATAATATAAGTTCCCTTGATACATATATACAAAGACTAGAAATCAGAATGATGTACATATGTAAATAGAATCTATAAGTGTGGTATATTAGGCTCATATATATCCCTTGTCGAACAAAATTACGTTTGTTATACAAGTAAGATAATTATAATATAATATAGTTTGATCCTATACAACTGATTAATCGGATCGGATCTTAATAACTTATATCTGATTATATTATAGTATATTATTATACAATCTGTTAATATACTCTTACTATTTAAAGTGGTAGTATGTACTGATTTACAGCAAATAATATAACTTGAAACCCCTTTATCATTGTCGTAATAAAGGATCGAAAAGGGTTTTGTTTTGAAAGCGATAACCAATTGAAGTTCGTGGAACTAGGATGACATTGTATTGATATCGAAGGACTCAGATTTACAAACAGGTCCGTAGCTACATTGGGAGAGGGGGAGGGGCAGGGGCAGGGACAGGGACAGGGGCAGGGGCAGAGGCAGGGGCAGGGGCAGAGGCAGGGGCAGGGGCAGGGGCAGGGGCAGGGGCAGGGGCAGGGCATGGGGGGGGGGGGGGTATTCCATTGCTGCAACTACACATCATACACTGTTGCCCTTCCAGATATATTACTCGCCCCTTCAAATAATCAAATCTAGCCGCGGGTCTGTAAACAAAACCCGATGTATTTGAACGTTGTTCTGTAACATACTTCCCCTTTACAGTGGTTGCACATTGTTTTAAATGCAATAAGCACTTGTATAGAAACAGGTAAAATAAATGATATAGTACTAAATATATGTATAAGATCCTCAGTGTTCGTGGATCCCTAAAATTAAGCGATAAAAACACAAACCTACCTGTAATTGAGACTGTATATCATGTATAAAATCACTGGAAAATATTCCCACTGTTTTAGTCGGCAGCATGATTTTGTCCGTTCACCCACGATCCCTAACTATTCTGAAGTACGGACGATCTGATATGGCCCCGGTTGACTTGTTATGAACAATCGCTATAACGCCCCGTTCGATGATTTATATTATAATACATATATCTATTTACACTAATATACAAGTTCATATTAATCCCATTACCAGTTTAAAGCCACGATATGTGGGATGATCCCTAGCTTAATAAAATCAAACAAAAAATAACGATAGCTGCGATTTGATTGGATTGTACGCCAGTGAATACAGTTAATGAGAGCCCACGACAAAAAGGCTTTAAACAATATTACAGTCTTTCTGTGGAGGGCTCTCTCTGGTTGGCTGTATTCGTTACAGTCCAATCAAATCGCTGGAGTTACAAACTCAAGATACAAGAATAGTGGTTATTGCAGTCAAGGATATAAAACGAAGTAGGCTATAGCTTGGCATGGTGAGGATATAATGTGGAAGTGACAATAATCGTAATGAAAAATAATAATAGGGCGTAAAACTCTAGAACACAATAATGACATATATTGACTGTCGTAGAGTTGCTCATGAGTAACAAATACAGAACAAAACAATATTAGGACGTAAAACTCCACCCCGACGAAAATATAACATGTAGTCACTTTAAGCAAGACAAACTGCTATGTTGGAGATTAGCTATATTGGGGATTAAGAGATCACGTGGTTTATTTTGGTAAATATTGTGTGGATTAAAATGAATAAAACAGAAACACGGTACCACACCTTGCACTGGGTCATAATATGCACTTTTTTATCACTCAGTCGGCAAGTTTCAAATCAATAGAAAGGAAAATTTGAAAGGCCTTTGAAATTTACTTAAAGGGATTGCCAACAGGTTTTCTAAATTTTTGATGTGTATCGGGGAAACTGATAGCATCAATTTGCGTCAATGAAATTTTCAATCAGACGTCTGTGGTTCCTACAATTCCACTAAGCCCAAGATGACATCACTAATCGCAAAATATGCTTTATCACAGTCATAACTCAACTCCCTTCGCAATTAGTGACGTCATCAAACACTTAGTTAAGGTGTCAAATCTAAAACAGAAAAGTATTCCATTTCATTTGTGAAGTCTAACAAATGTATTGGACAGTTAATCAAATTATAGTCTACTTCTGTTTGAGAAGTTAACACGAGCAGAGCAGAGTTGGCAATCGAACGCAACATGACACACGAGAGAAGACAACTCTCTCAAGATGCAGACGTGAATTTCTGTAAAAAAATGTCTACTTGTAAGGGTATGTCGACGTGTAGCAGGCTTCTGTCGGTGGCTGGCTTGTTGAATCGTGTAAATGATGTCATAATATGCGGTGATTTGAAGAAGTCTAAGGAACATGTTTTGTATTTTGGAGGGGATGTGCAGGTAAGACTTGCAAATGGCCGTGTTCGATATGTTGACTGTTGTTTAGCCCAGACTCCCCGGTCCACTTTACTATGTAAGCCTACGTTTCGTCTCTTTTAGCCGATAATTGATCCAATATTGAAGAAGTTTCCTTTTAATAGGCTAATGATCATTATATTTTTGTCAAAGTAGACTACAAAATACGTGATAGTCCGAAAACTTCTGAAATAAAAAACTATTATGTTACTGTTCGTCTACAATGAAGTATCGCTGAAAATACCAATCATGTTTTTTTTTCACATGTAAATTTATCAAACCTCGTTTATTAAATTTCTATGGAGCCGAGAAAAATTTGAATATAATTTGTGAAATGATCGAAAAAGTCTAGTTCGAGATTCATTGTTGACGTTAAGTATGACAAATACTAAGCCTATAGTGGATAGGATAGGAAATATCAGGTGAGGGGGGCCGAGCACAAAACTATGTTAAATGATAATAATTTGAAAGTTGGGGAGGGGGGGGGGGGGCAGGGATTGCTTTTTCATATTTGGATAGCCAATGAATGATTTGATGGCGAATCAAGATGGTAAAGTATTGGTAGGTAGGTCTAAATATATTAGTCTTGAAAAAATACGCCTGATAAACCAGGGATTGAAAAAATAAAGTTTCAATTTCTTTTCATATAGGATTATAAAGAAAATATGGAAAGTCACCGAGACAACAAAAGATACGCTCATTGGAATCTCGAAGACACGGCTCAATTAATTCATTCCAAATTTCCTGGCTCTACGGTCTTGGTGATCAAACCATCAAAAATGCACCTGAAAACTTTTAGTGTTTATAATAATTTTGTGGAATCAAATGACTTTGGATGTCCGAGCCATTCCACAGAATATGGTGCCATTTCCAATTTGAGTAAACTATACCAAAATATTTTATCCTTATCCGATGCAGGTCCGCATCCATTATCTCTAATTGGTTTCAGTAAAGGTTGTGTCGTACTTAATCAAATAGTTCACGAACTTGTAGGACTGGATACTCTGGACAAAGAGTCTAACGAATTCGTTAAAAGAATCCAGCAATTCTATTGGTTGGATGGTGGTCATAGTGGCGGGAAAAATACATGGGTAACAGACGGCTCATCGTTAACGGCTCTGGCTCAATTGAACTGTGATATCCACGTGCACGTGACACCTTACCAGGTCAAGGACGCGATGAGATCTTGGATTGGTCGTGAGGAAAAGAAGTTTGTGAACACGCTAAAGAGACTTGGTGCGAATTTGTCCCATGTCTTACATTTCGAGTCTGAAGAAAGGTGTATCGAGAACCATTTTAAAGTCTTACAAGAGTTCCGGTGAACTTGAATCCAATTGTGAGGACTTTTATGAGCATATTATTAACCGTGTATCAAAAAAATATTTGTTGGTCTTCGTTTGAATATCGAAAAAGGAGTAGCACCAACTAGTACAAATATCCTGACAGAATATTTCTTAGTATAATGCACGACGAATAACTTCAATTTTTTTGTTTTTATTTGGCTTAAGTATACAAACCAGTACATAGGGACTCTAATAGGGTTCATTTAATTTTTTCCTCATAGGATCCGATTTTTGAATATCCAAAACAAGCTGAATCGGAAAACACATCTAGTTAAAGATGAACTAGGCTATACACCGCAATCAAAGAGTTTGGTACTTTGATGCCGGGAACTTTCTAAAGCTATGAAAAATTTGTGGGAATTTTTAACTGCCAGTTAACCAAGCATAGTTTTAAACTTTTCTAACTGAAGCATATGTCGCAATTGGGGCTATAGGAAATGAACTTCCTATCAAACTATAGACTCATGGGCGTATCTAGAGAAGGCCTTGGGGGCGGGGGCGGGGGGGGGGGGGTCTTTTATTTGCAAAATAGGAGGTCTCTCTCCGAGGGAAGGCCTCTCCTTGAGGCCGGTGGTATGGGGGATGCCAGCGACTCCCAGAAGCCAACGGTTTTCGGATGACCTGTGATGAATTTTGAGAATTAAGTGGGCTTTAAACTTCAAAATAAGACCTATCACATGTCCAAGGGGAGGACTACGGGCTAGTCCCCCTCCCCCTGAATACGCTACTATATTCCTGTATCTTTTGTCCTATCTTATGGCTTGTTTATATATATTATTTCGTTCGATATTCAGCTCAGTCATTAAGTGTGATGTATATTTATTTGTTATCAAAAATTATCATTTATAATACATCATTTTCTTTAAATAAATATTGGGGCTCTGCAGGCAGTTCTAAACAGGGATCCTTTTTCAACAGAGTAGCTCGCTCTACACGAGAGCTAACTCCCAAAAACTCATAAAGTTTGATATTACAGAGTGTTCAACAGAGTAGTTCGCTCTGTATGTAAGCCACACCCCCTAAATGCTGAAAGTAACATTAAAGCCTACTTCACAGTTTTTCACTGTATGTAAGCCACGCCCCAGACTCTATCAAAAATGTCTAAATCAATACTTTACTTTGACAAAGTTGTCACCTTTGGGTGTTAACCACGCCTCAAAGATGCTTAAAGTCATGCTTACATAGAAATGTGTTTGGCAAAATAAAAGGTTTCTGTCGTTAAATTTTTAAGGTGGGTAAGTCGTCCTCGGGTACCTCAGATGCCAATTCTAAATGCGATCTGAAGGCCAAAATTTCCCTCATTTCTCACTGCATGACATGACTTCTTTATAACCCAAATGAGGTGTAATAACGAAGGACGTAAAACTCCATTTAAAAAAAATTAAAAGCGATATTTATCTCGAAAACAACACCGTTTCGAAATGAAACCGATAGCCTTTGATCAGATAACAAAATCAAGCATCTGATATCGAACATTCACAATCACATGAGAGATAAAAACCACCTTCCTTTTTAAGCTGATTTTCGTTGAAGACGGGTGAAGTCAGAAACCAGCATCATGAAGTTCTTACTCTCAATTTTGAATTTCGCAGTCTTATATTTTTGTTTGGTTGAAAGCCAGTTCTGTGCCAAAGATGAAACACATCCTTGTAGATGTAACGGAACACTTGGAGTGGTTGATCTCAGTTCATTAGCTACAGCGAACAATGAACCGAGGTAAGATTTGGTTTGTTTCTTTTTTTTTGGCAAAAGGGGGTAGGGGGATGTGTCTTAAATAATTTTAACCCCGTGCATGTAATACTCCATGCGATGTCTAATGTTAGAACGTATTTCGTTATGTCATGTTAATTTTTTGGATAAACTTTCATTTCATTTCAGATTTAAAGACGTAGAAGAATTGAGTGGTACCTATTTGTATTCATTTTCCCCGTGTACCGCATTCAATGAAGGTGGCTGTGTTGGGGTCTCGGTAAGCACCATTTTATAGAGAAGCCGGCTTTTAAAAATTATCGATTGCCATGGAGTGCTCAGAAGCTGATATGTCATGACCCTTTCCAATCATACAATTCTCCGCACTGTATAATCTTTTGTACGTATATAGGATTCCTCCTGAACTATGTCGTATTTTATTGCTTTAACGATCCGGATCTCTTTCTGACAATTTTTTTTACAATTTATCGTTGATTTAGATTAAATAAAACGTTTTTTAGCTATCCGTATCACTTTTCACAAATCTGTTTTAATGCTGCCGTTGAACTGACGAATAAATAATTATTTTTTAGGGGTGTAAAACCGACAACTCGTCTTTCTATACCATTGGAAAACCATCGTCTTCAAATTTCTTCTACGATGAACCGAGTGATAAATTGAGCATTACTTTTATAGCGAATGAAGATACTCCACGGTAGGCTAACTTATGTAATCTTGATCTAGCAAAGGAGTCAGGGTATATCTAGCCCTTGATATATTTGCAATCAGACCAGTCAAATTAAAAGTAGACCGTTATTTATTAGCTTTTAATTTTAATATAGCCGCTTCAGTCAGGGTCTAACGACAGCCCTCTTGAACGTTCTTCAAATTGACCTTTTGACCTGACTGAAAATGACTGGTTTATTTTTTTGTTTTGTTTAGATCAATGCGAGTATTTTTGGTCTGTGACCCGAATGAAGAAGGAAGTTTGAACGTAACTGGTCCAAACCCGGTCGGATCTGATAACGAAGTAAGTATATAATGGAATTTTCAAATATCTTCGGATCTTTATCGTGCACAGCTTTCTATTTATTGTACAGTCAGAACGAATAGACGCTTTTCAACCTGTTTTAATGACAAGGGGAAACTGGTTTGGAGAGATCTATGTACTGAAGTGGTTGGCAGGAGACTGTCTCCCAAAACCACCACGTCTTCCGCGTTCACATAGAAAGTCCAATGCTCTTTTAAAACATTTTTTTATCGTAGGAAATGACGTTGACGAGTAAATATTGCTGCTTCCAAACTGGAGAAACTACAACAACCGTACCACCAACTACAACGACCACGGCCGCTCCAACGACTACGGCCGCTTTGACTACGACTCCAGAACCTGACACAACATCAGAGGAACCAGATACGACATCAGGAAGTGAAACGACAGAACCATCAGGCCCAACAGAGCCCTCAGAACCAACGTCATCCGGTCCTACAGAACCTGCTTCCGATTCGACCGAACCGCCAGCCTCCGGTTCCACAGAACCAGTTACAGGATCATCAATGCCAGCCAGTGAAACAACTGTCCCTGTTACCGGATCAACCAATCCAGACGTAACCACGACCGAATCGTCTTCTCAGTCAGTTCACATGGCAGGAGTTATTGCCCTTGTTACCCCAATAATATTGTATAAATTGTTGAATTGATTCAATTGTAAATGTGATTTTTCTCATCGTTTGTGATATTTATAAAGACATTTTAGGTTTGGGGATATACATGTTTTTCATATCGGCATTTCATTGCACGCCATTAACATTCTCACTTGCAGATATCACCAACAATAATAATATGATGACGTCATGGACTATAACTGCTCGTTAGAAAGTTAATATTGGCCCGGAATCAATGACAGTCTAAGCATCACTGTACTGCTTTGTTTAATTTCTCAAAAACCGAACGTCGGATACAGATATAGCTGTATTTAAGCTTTATGAGCTTGGCAGCTATATCCCTTTAAACTTAAATGCCGTGAATCGTTTATCATTTTACTCCTGTGTAGATACATCGCCCAAATGCTTCATTCATCCTGAAATAAATATCTTTTAATTAAATACGACCTTTTTTTTACCTTTGTTAAAACACGTGGAATTGGGTAGAAATATCTTATATTGTAGAATATTCTCATTGCCCCATTCTCCTCGTGTTCAGTGAGATCACACACTGCAAGCACATTTTAAGCATGTCCTGATGTTGGATTCGCTATCTGAAACATCTCGGCATACAATAAGGAAGTTTTCGTGTAATTTGTGGACTTTTTCTCCATTTCACGGAATTTATTTGCTTTCGTAACAAATCTAAAAAGCCATATTCCATATCAAGTCCGAATCATAAAGACAAAATCAGAATGTTCAAGGTTTCCCCCGTCGCCTTCTGGCACATGTGCTGTGTTTTTGGAAAATACCCCTTTTCCCACCTTCCGAGTGTAATGTACACAACATAACTAGGGAAACAACAGTGGCTCAACTACCTTAGGTACTGGTTGAACCAAGCCCGCTGGCCCCCATCCCCAGAAAAAAAATCGGGATAGCCTATGTTTAAAAAACCCACTTCAGGCCGCGGGCCCCAACTCATCTAGTCATTCGCCCAGTCTGGCTACACACTCAGCTTTGCAAACCCTCTAGTTAAGAACATGTTGAAAAGTAGCGTGTCAAGATTATGATGAAAACCACGAATCAAGAACATGTTGAAAAGTAGCGTGTCAAGATTATTATGAAAACCACGAATCAAGAACATGTTGAAAAGTAGCGTGTCAAGATTATGATGAAAACCAAGAATCAAGAACATGATGAAAAGTAGCGTGTCAAGATTATGATGAAAACCAAGAATCAAGAACATGATGAAAAGTGACCTGTCAAGATTATGATGAAAACCAAGTATCAAGAACATGTTGAAAAGTGGTGTGTCAAGATTATGGTGAAAACCACGTATCAAGAACATGTTGAAAAGTGGCGTGTCAAGATTATGATGAAAACCAAGTATCAAGAACATGTTGAAACGTAGCGTGTCAAGATTATGATGAAAACCAAGTATCAAGAACATGTTGAAAAGTGGCGTGTCAAGATTATGATGAAAACCAAGTATCAAGAACATGTTGACAAGTGGCGTGTCAAGATTATGATGAAAACCAAGAATCAAGAACATGTTGAAAACCAAGTATCAAGAACATGTTGAAATGTAGCGGGTCAGGATTATGATGAAAACCAAGTATCAAGAACATGTTGAAAAGTGGCGTGACAAGATTATTATGAAAACCAAGTATCAAGAACATGTTGAAAAGTAATGTGTCAAGATTATGATGAAAACCAAGTATCAAGAACATGTTGAAAAGTAGCGTGTCAAGATTATGATGAAAACCAAGTATCAAGAACATGTTGAAAAGTAGCGTGTCAAGATTATGATGAAAACCAAGTATCAAGAACATGTTGAAAAGTAGCGTGTCAAGAACATGATGAAAACTAGCAGGGGGCGTATCTAGAACATGTTGAAACGTAGCGTGTCAAGATTATGATGAAAACCAAGTATCAAGAACATGTTGAAAAGTAGCGTGTCAAGAACATGATGAAAACCAAGTATCTAGAACATGTTGAAAAGTAGCGTGTCAAGATTATGATGAAAACCAAGTATCAAGAACATGTTGAAAAGTGGCGTGTCAAGAACATGATGAAAACTAGCAGCGGCGTATCAAGAAGGTGTCTGAGGCGGGAAGAGCCAGAAATAAGAGCTGGTGTCTCTCCGAGGCGAGGCCCCCAAGAGCTAATGTGTTGCAGGTGGCCTGAGATGAATTTTGCCCATTTAGAGGACTTAATTTTCACTTCAAAAAAAGACCTTTCACAGACAAGAATATGATTAGAACATGCATCTTCAGGACACAATGAGAACAAAGCCACGTTTTGCTATAAAGTAAAACACTCGCAACCGGTTTCTCTTTTAGAGCCCCCGAGGCCTGGTTGAATTACATGATTGTTGAGAACTAAGTGTAGTGGAGGGCATCAGAGCACTCAATGAAATCCTCCAATGCGCCCCTGACTCAGTGTATACTCACAATACAAAAGATGTGAATCTAAAGGTCCCTGTCCTATCTTACATGTTAATTATATATTTATCAATACTGTAAGTATGAAATAGGTAAAATCACTCGTTATCTTCACATGATCGTTTTCTGATAGCAGCTCGACATCATTTCACGTGATACCTTTTGTCCACATCTCAAAATGGAGTCGGATTTGAAATCTCTTTTTCTCTGTAGTTTTTCTCTGTTATTTTTAATGTTGGTGAATGCCGATGATCCAACTGATGTCTGCACTCAAATTAATTCCTGTTCGTGTCAGAATTCTAAAGGAGTGATAGATTTGAGTCCGTTAGCTCTCTCTGGAGGAGACCCTAAGTAAGTTACCGTTTTTTTCTAACAATTTACGCCCTTAGCTCTTGAGAGGCTAGGCTCAATGCTTTGGACAATATATGAACATCGGGTTTAGGTGTACGAGGCAGGGAGAAGGTTAAAGGAAGAGGAAGTTAGTTCGGCGAGGGGTTGGGGGTGGTCTTCTGTGGTAGTATCAACTCCCTATCAGATTTTTCCTGCAATTTGTAAAAACATTGGAGACGTTCAGGCAGTTTCAGGCAACAATCAGAAGACAATCATTCTCGACTTTCATCATTCGAAAACTTGACTGTGGCCTCTATATGTAGTTGGCATACTCTCTAAGACATAAAATCTTGCCCATGCCTTACTTGCACTCCCCATCTCAGTTGTCTTTGGATTTGAATATGTGAATTGCTATTACAGGTTTAAAGATCAGCAGGATTCATCCGGAAATTATTATTACTCCTGGAACCCCTGTAACCCATTTACAGAAGACCCAACCTCATGTTCCGGTGTTATGGTAAGCAAAAGCAGTATGAGCATGCAATTCTTGTGGTTGGGGTGGGGGTGTTAACACAGTGCTCTATCGTCTTTATTGGTTTAAGAGACACGACAGTGTTTGCTTGAAAAGCTGATACAGCCTAATTATTGGCTATCCACATCGCTTTTTAGATTTTAATTGCATTGAAGTTGAACGTCGGATATTGATTCTGATAAGTGACATTGAGAGCTGAAATTGAAATCTAAATTGTCATTTTGCATGGACATTATGATAATGAATTACTCTCCCTGAAAAAAAAATTAACCGTAAAAATAGCTAATAGAGCTAGTATGTAGATTGTAAAATATGTAGACACAGCTTTATGGAAAAACAATCACTGGTTAAAATTTTATGCTACGTTTTGTCGTGTTTCCCCCGTCGCCCTCAACATAATGATAAGAGGTGATGGGAAAATTATATATTATACATATGGAATAACAATCATGTGCCTGAGGACGACGGGGGAAATACGTCGAAACGTTGCATGAAACTTTAACCAATGATTGTTGTTCCATAAAGCTGTGTCTATATAGCTATTTTAATTGTTAATAGGCCAACTTTTATTGTTAGCAAATTGCATTAAATCACATAATCTCAACTTGTCACTCTTAACTGGGTTCAATCCTTGCTAAGCACCAACCTAGTAAGTAGCCATTTTTTTAGCATTCCCGTGACCGCATGCTTAATACAAGTTTGACTGTACCTTAATTTTCAGGGTTGCCAAACGGATATGACCAACTATTTCAGCTTGGGTACACCGGATAGTGCTAAATTTACTACCGACACATCAAAGGGGCTGATATTGCAGTATTCTGCCACCACCGACGCCACGAGGTAAGTCACTCTAAAGAAAAGGTCAAATAGGAATTATTTGAATTACTTAAATGTTACTTACTACTTTGCTTACTCCAATTCGGCTAATGAAGATGGGAAGTGTGCAATGAGCGAAATATAGCTGGCAATCTACTCAAAGAACATATTATCTTGAGCTGTATTTAAACCGATTTAATTTATATTGAGTGAAGTAACCCACAGAAAATGAGGAAACAAGATAATGTACTTTTATGTTGTGCGGACACACGAACAGTCTTTGTCGCCGATTTTTGTCGCCAACGCGAATCTTGAGTAAAATCTCACGTGTGCCCGAGCTTCCACGATATGATTATCGCGTTGTCGACAGGATTTATAATATCAAACCAGACAGAATGTCATCAACCAATCAGATTCCTTTTCCTTCCTATGCATAATCCGCATGTGATTATCGATAGTGGAAAACGACCGAATGGGGTTTTTTTTTGTCTCCGCGTGTGCGCGCAGCCGGTCGGCGAAACTCATAACAAGACTCAAGTGGGCGACAACAATCGCCGACCAAGACCGTTCGTTTACCCGCGCCATTAGCATTAAACTTTTAAAAAAACTGACAGTGTTGTAATATTTCAGGACGCTGGATGTCATATTGAAATGTGATGAAAGCAAAGAAGCCAGTTTGGCCGTGGCTGGTGAAAATCCTCCAGGGAGTGCAACTTATGTAAGTGCTACTCAGTTTATACTGCCTTGATCAAAGTATCTCAGTTGGTCTTTTCTACTTAAACGATCATGATATTGCTTCTTTCTAATTAATAATCAACGTATTCCAGCTTCAAAACGGGAATAGTTGCTCAACAATATTTTAATCCTAATATTGGGAAGTGAGGTCAACACAACGTTCAGGTTCAGTTTCATTTATAAGAAAATCGATGCACACTTCCACTTTAATGGTATTTTTTGAATAATTGGAACATTTATTTTACAGGAAATGACGTTAACCAGTAAGTACGCATGCCCATCAGCTGGTGGAGGGCCGACCATTACTGTGGGTTTATCTACTGGTTCATATATCACCATCATGTAAGTATTTGCGACTGGGGTTGTCAACTTTACATCTTTCAAAACCTTATCTATAACGGTTTATGACCTAGGCGAATTATGACCTTGAACTGATGATCAAAACCTAGTTTTAATACTTGTGATCTCTAAAACTTGTGGCCTAGTGTTCGACCTTATATTTGTGACCTGTGACTGAAACTCATCGCCTTCTGATTTGTGACCAACATTAATTTGGCCAAATACTCGTGACCTAGGCGTAATTCTTTTGAATTAATTTAGGCGTAAATCTATCAGTACTGTAATATTTCTAATCCAGACCTTATGATTGGGACTATAGACTAATTAATACTTGCTTCAACAGAAACGTCTTAATTTAATCCTTTTTTCAGATTTTTCGCAGTATTTGTAGTATACTTCATTGCTGGGGTACTCTTTCAAAAATTTGCTCGACACGCCAGTGGAAAGGAAATTACGCCAAATTTATCTTTCTGGTCGGCGTTACCCGGATTAATAAAGGTAGGCTAAGGGAAGTTGTATTCCTTTCTGTTAACTAGTAAAGTGAATAATATTTCTTTATAATTTCTATTGTATGCCTTTAAGACGAATTTGCTGTTACAGAAATCATTTAGATTTAGATATCCATTTAAAGTGATATTACGTCTTAGAATGAACATAAAATTTAGTTCTCAAGAATGGTCAATATGAGTATATATTCATCAGTGAACTTACCTGGTGTCATAAAGTTACAACAGAATCCCTGTAAAATCTAGAAAATTGGAAAATTCATAAAACTAAGTAATTATTGAAAAACGCCTAATCATAATATTAAGCGTTTTTCAATAGTTAATTGCATTTTTATTAAGTTTTTTTGATTTATCGGAATATATTTATAAGAATCCTGTTATGTTATTTTTGACACCAGGTATATCTACTGATGAATATATGCTCTTAAGTTGACGAGCGTTTCTTCATATCCCTTTGAAAACGTATCAAATTGTGTCTGGGTTTTTATTTTCAGGACGGTGTATTATTTACAGTTAAATGTGGAAAAGGCAAAAGTTCATATGATAATATTTAATGTTATACAGTTTAGTCTAAACATTGCTATAAATATCGTAGTTTTGAGGGGTTTATTTGCAAGTCCATTTATATGGAAGGCCGCAAGGGACAATTTCTCACACTTGTTTCAGATTCGTATTGCAGTCATCTGATTGGTTATTGTCCAAATGGTCCATTGTATTGTCTAATCAGATTACTGTATTTCTTTCAGTTTTCTGATTGGTTAATAAGCCTATTTAACTTTTTAAATTTATTAACCAATCAGATTGCTGATTTTCACATTTGTGAGATACGCAGCGGGTTGTGATTGGTCTAAAACTCTTTAACACCTTTCAATACCTAAGGTAATACAGTTCGATTTTTGTAGCATTTTCAATATTATCGTTGTAAAAAGTTTGAAACTTTTAACCCCAATTAATTTAAAAATATGTACATATTTATAGATTCTTAATTTATCAGTTTTGTTAGAAATAAACATAATTTTGGTTATAGAAATTTGCACACATTTAGACATTTGCCGATATTCTGCTCTTATAATCCATATAGACTGAAAACGTCAAGTAGCTAACTTTGCCATATTAACCGATTTGGCTCATGTTTTGGGTTTTTCCTACTAATTAGACCCCAGGGACTCGGAAAAACACTTAAAACCCAATTAAAAACAATTAGAGAAAAAAATACAAAAATTTTAGTTACAAGGGACGACTGCACGAAATGTGATTATACTCAAATAAATTTTTATTTTGAAAAGTTACAAAGCTACAAAGCCGAAATTTTGCACACATATCTACGTGGGTTAGCTAGACATTTAGAAGAAAAAACAGAACATATGCTCGATCTCCCAGAGACCTTGTTGAAGGTCTATCTGATGAATAGTAACATGTTACCTTTCAACCTTGAACCTCTCAAAGAAACATTGCATTAGGGGATTTAATTCATGATGGAGAGGGGTTGATGATATATTGATTTGGTAGCTCTGCAAAATCATTCATTTGGTGATTTAGGCATTTGATCAATTATGACATTCCATTGCTATATGGAAGACATTAGCTGAATATTCTTGCTCATGACTCATTGATTTCATTTATTTACTCATACACTTTAAGTTCCTATTTCAGAAAGTTCTATCAGTCCAAGGGTCTTTTTCGGAAAACGTTTACGAAGATAAAATCCAGATTTGAAAATGAAATGAAATGAATGGAGTTTTACGTCCTACTTTTCTGCACCATGTGGGCTAATGAAGACGGGCAATGCTATGCAGGGTGCGATGAGGGAAATTTTGCCAGGACAGCGGCATTAGCCTGCTCTTTTTCTATTTCCAACTGTCAAGGGATCTTTAACGTGCACAGCCTGAAGCACAAGGGGCCTCGGTTTATTTCCAATCCGAACGACTAGACGCTTTTTCCATGTCAGCCCCTCTTACCTGCATCACTGACAGGGGGAAACCGAAATCCAGATTTGAAAATGTGCAGTAATCTGATTGGATAATAAAACTATATATAATACTGATAAAAGTTTTCAAAGCCCCTGATGAAGAATTTGTATCTGTAAATGTATCAGCACCATGAGATGACCTCTGGTCAGTTTTAATTACAAGATTTTTTTTTCATTGAAATATTTATGTATTTTTTCTTAATTTCATTCTTTTACAATACATTGATAACATTATAAAAACAAGATATAATTCATTAATAAGAAAGATTTAAACAAAAACAAATTACATTACTATAATATATATACAAATTCATCCCAATATCACAATGATATTATCAGGGCATTATATCACTAGAAGTGGAGTATATCAATATTCACCATACATCCATGGTCTATTATCAAGAGATAATCATTCATTATCAGTTCATCAGCTGAAATTATAAACAGATTTATCAAAATCTCATCCCTAGTTTTATATTCTGCGCCTTCAAAGCCCTTGAAGGGAGCTGCGGTGGCTCAGTGATTTAGACGCTTGCTCCCTAACCTGAAGGTCCAGGGTTCAATCCCGGCATAGGTCGAGATAATACCTTCGGATTTTTCAACCCGGTTTCCCCCTGTCAGTGATGCAGGTAAGAGGGCCTGACATGGAAAAAGAGTTTAGTCGTTCGGATAAGACAATAAACCGAGGCCTCGTATGCTACAGACTGTGCACGTTAAACTCTGTTCATTTCATTTCATTTTTTTCAAAGTCCTTGAAGGAGTTCAGCAATCAATCAAATTAAATTGCTGCATTTACAAATTCAGTGATACAAGAAAGGTGGCTATTGCAGGCAAGGTATGAGACAAATTTGTCATTGTGAAGATGGATTGGCAAGTAAACCTCCAACTTATCTACTTCTGATTTCAAACAAGCATCCAATATCGTGCAGTACGCAATGAGGTAAATATTGCCAGTACGCATTCGATTGAGAACAGTCATGGCATCTTCAACATTTACAGTTTGTAGCAAAAAGGGCTTCAATTGAGTCACTTCACTGAAAGGGAAACTAAATTTGAGATAAAAGTTCACCTAGTTTTACGGTAGGCATATTCCAGGGCACTAGAAATAGTCCTCATATCTGTTTCAATACTTCGAGCCCAGTTCTCCACATCACCAATTTCCTGTCATAAAATATTATATTCCTGATGACGGTGTGATAAACACATTAAAAGTAATAAATATTCTAGAAGTATCCATCTTTAAATCTTATTTATCTATAACTTGTGCTCCTAATATGCCGTTAAAGGATTAAATATATTAACCCATTATTACAATCACTCTGACTAAAGGGAGATAAATCTTGAAAAGTCAATTGTGGTCTGAAGCCACCAGGAGAAAAAGCTATAAGGAAATTCAAGAGGTTTTCTAACTTTGTAAATACTAATAGTTTCTATTTACTTTTGACAATAGTAGAAAATATTCAAATAAACATTATAATCTGGTCAATTGAATGTAGTTAGTACCTTTAAAGCTGTGTTGAAATCTTCTATAAGTTTCAGCCATTGGATGGTTTGTTTAGAGAACTGGCTGGCATTAGCTTGGAGTATTTTGGTCTCTGTATCTAGTTTCTTTTGATTCACGTAAGCCTGAGCAACTCTGAAAATTAATCAACAACAGTTCAGAACAGATGTTCGCCTTCTTGAATAGTTGAATCATATGCAATGTAGCACAAAGCAAGTAAACCTAGTCATTCTGTCAAATTTAAGATGTATTCCCATTTACAAATAACCCGTATCTACCACTCAGATTATCATTCAACGAATTAGACTCATTGAAACAAAATATTTTTTAGGTAGCTGACAAATACCACTCACATAAGGGCCTCCTTAACTGGCAACATATACAGTGACAAAGGTGGCATCAAGGAAGGTTATTAGCTTCAATGACTGGAAAATCAGTCTGCTGCATGAAGGGTGAGATGGCAGATATATTTCAAATGCTCCTGACTGGACCCTTCAGTCCAGAGCTGGTTACTTACCCAGAATTGAGATGATCAACCAAAACATGAGACAAAGCTGTTGAAGCAACTATTGCATCTTTCTTACGTTTTTCTGTAAAATAATGTGAGGCAAGAATTTACGAAAAATGTAAAAAAGTAGAATTACTGCATCAATCCTTGAGCATGTACATAAATGTATCATGTTATATCAAAAGATTAATCAATTTCTAAGTTAGATTTCAGGGACTACTTATTTCAGGACTGGTGCCATGGCTATATACAGTACAGTGGTGTAACCTATTTTCGTGGATATAAGGATTCAACACCGAATTTCGTCAAAGTTAAAAAAACGAAAAAAAAAATTTATGTCTTAGATGTTTCCTCAGATATTCTACAAAATAATAAAATTGGTTTATTTCGATTTTCTTAATGAATCCTTCACTTTGACCCATATTTCATGAGCAACCAACTCGGGAACGGCGGCAGAATGCATCACCTATTTTCGTGTACAATGTTTTATCTATAAATAAGTCTAGAAAAACACGTTGTATGGATACCGGGTGTAATAATTAACTTCTCTTAGTATTTATCTTTAATATCAATTCATTATAACTAGTGACAATTCCTTCAAAGAACCACGATTTAAAAAAAAAATAGTGACTGACAAAATAAGATATGTAGCGTGATTTATTGCTAAAAGTCACTGAAACAACATAAGAATATGGTCCACTTTGTGTTCCATAGAAATTTTCTGCTGACACGGAATCCGCTAGTTGATCACGAGACTTCATTCGTTGGACTACATTCTAGCAGACGACACTTGGAATTCCGATTACGGCTAGGGATTATAAGGAAATTCGGCCGATAAAAAATGGTGACGTTTGGAAATAACTGAAATCCGCCATTTTGTATTTGTCAAAGTATACATTAATACATTTTACCTTGCTTGCAACTACTGGATTCATTCTACTAGCTGACATTGAAGAGAAAACCCATGTTTATTAAAACAAACTAATGCGGACGTCGCGCAAGGTAATTTTTCATGTAAATTATTAATCCTTTCCGGAAATCCACGAATAATAGGTTTCCACGAAATTAGGTTACTTGACTGTATATTATATAACATGCAGTGTATATTTGTGTGTGTCTCTTTTCAACTAAAATCATACTAATGACTAACTAATTTTCACATAATTGATAGACTTATCTATTGCTCTGTGACCTAGGCCAGTGCTTTCATTGAGACTCGTCTCAATACACCCTAACGCAAAGTAAGGGCTGGGTGGGCGTGGTTCTGTCAAAAAATTAGGCCAACAACAGATACAAAAAAGCAAGCACCTTGAATTTCCTTCCTTGCCGTTTGACGCATTTGATGTTGTTTGACTAAGTTGGACAACATTTTGCGTTTGTTGAATTTGACTCACGCCTACTGATCGACAATCGCTAATCGTCTAAACAATGGATCATTTCAATGTAATCATCATTTGACTCATTTCTGTTGTCATTTTTCTATTGCCGGAAACCAAAACCTGATTAACCAGCCCTTCCCACTCTTCAGTATTTAATGCTTTGACAATCGAGACTAAACAGGTGCCCGTTGAAATCTCGCCTTTTCCCGTCTCCTGCGTCTGCGAAATTTTTCGATGCAGATCTTGATGTGCTTCATTGTTGTAAATTATTAGGTTTTTTCTTCCGCGTAAAGAAATAGTTTTATTACTTTTGTCCATTTTCTAACTTTCAAGATAGATATTTTGAAAATGTAACAGAAAATTTTTAAAATCATTCATTGTTTTTGGAATAAGATATTTTTTGGCGAAACATTTTAACAATTTGTAGAAAGAATAAAATCTTGATACGTTGATAGACAATTTACTTTAGGTACCGATTGGTTTCTTATTATCTCGTACAAGATAATCCCATTCGGCATGGCGGTCGAAGAGTCGAGAGGCATTCTATGTCTCTTAATTTTTACACAAACAATTCTATGCAATGGATTTAACTTGGATGCTAGGTTTTCTGTGATTAAAAAAGGAGATAGCAGTGCATATTTCGGATATTCTGTTGCAGTACATCAAATTGTGAATGAAAATACGAACGAAGTCATTGACAATGTGTAAGTTTTTTTTTGTTATTATCATCCCTATAAACATTGTATTCATTCTTTTTCCAATTATTTGAATAATTTACCTGTTATTGTCTTGTTTTATGAAGTGATTTATGCCCAGATTGTGTGTCCGACAAGTTTTTATCTCTTGTTTTGGATGAAATATGGAGGTGTACTGTTATTCTGTCAGTAAAGATTGATATTTCTGAAATAACATTACAGCTGATAGACATGGTGGAATGCATGCAGTAGACTAGTAGGCCAAGCAAATCAATACACATAGACTCTTAGAGGCCTACATACACTTACATGATAAGTAATATAAAAATAACAGCAAAATTGCCAAATAAGCTATAAGGGAGAGGCACCTCACACATTCTCATGTTCTGACTTGCTAGAAATAGTGGAGACTGGAGGAAGGTAGCCTATTTTATAAATGATGATAAAAAAGTCAATATACATTGAAAAGGAAACTTTTCTTTTGATTCAAAGGAGGTTTTCTCATCCCTGTATGTGTATCAGGGACATATTGTATTGGTGATGGTTTATTTGCATCATGCTAGTTTCCAGTTTTAATGTCTGGTTCCTGTAATTCCAGAGAACCATGGCCAGATAATGATGTTTGTTTCATTTTGTCCATGTAAGAAAAACAAAACCCTGAAAACTGTTTCTGTTTTTAATTTTCCTACATAATAAAAGGGACAAACTTTACTGAGGCACAAGCAAAGCCCATAAAAGCTCTTTTCAATACCAGAAATAGAAATTAATCTCACCAATTCACAATAAAAACAAGATGTCATTGTGGAATTTTAATGGTATTTTTCAACCAAACATTGACATTTTCATTTTTCACTCTTTAACCTTTGACCTTTTCTATAGTTGACATTCCCCTCTCACTCAGCTGTTACCCAGACCCTAGATCTTGCACCCCTCAGGCTTGTCTAAATATCAACATCATATGATACCCATTCTTTCTCTGTGTGAATTAATTTCAAGATGGCTTTAATTTGTATTTTTTGTGCACTAAATTGGTTGAAGACCATCTGAGGTTAAACAAAAATTGAAGAAATTAATAAATAATCTAAAAGGTGGAAATTCTCTTATGTACTACACATGATATTCAGAGTACCAGTACTGATTTGGATTACTTATAGCGTAGGACCTGCTGGAAGACTAAAATGTCAAAAAACATATCTCAGGACCACTTCATTCATAAGACAAGATCTTCTACTAGCAAGTTTGATAACTAAACCAAGTATTAACGATCCAACGCGCGAAATTCAAACAACTTGTTTTAGGAGCTGTACTTCATATCAGGAAGTATATTAATAATTAGTGTGGACGTATTTTTATATGCCCACATGAAATGTGAAGTGTATCTTGCCGCCACCCACGTACGTACGTACGTACGTACATACGTCCGGCCGTCCACAATTGCTCTACAAGGCACAATTCTTGACTGATTTTGATGAAACTTGGTATGGTTGTTTGTAATCACCCAAGGATGAACACTATTGAAAATCCAGAAAATCGAAAAAGATTTAGTATGAATATTCCCTTTATTCAATAGAACGCGTTCAATTTTTAGCTCGTAAACATTCTCTAAAGCACAATTCTAGACAGATTTGGACGAAACTTAGCATGAGTGTTTGTTATCACCCAAGGATAAACCCTATTAAAAATCAGAATAATTGAAAAAGATATGAGTATGAGTTATTGCCCTTGTTCTTGAAAACACATTCAATTTTTAGCTCGTAAACTCTCAAGAAAAGACAATTCTCGACAGATTTTGACGAAACTTAGTGTGAGTGTTTGTAATCGCTCAAGGACGAATCCTATTGAAAATCAGAAGAATTGAAAAATAATTAGTATGAGTTATTGCCCTTGTTCTTTAAAACACGTTCAATTTCTAGCTTGTATACACTCATTTTGAAGAAACCATGGATGAACCCTATCTAAGAAAAAAAAAAAAAAAGACAAAAAATGTTTTATAGGAGTTATTGACCTCGCTCTTAAACACTAAAAGGCACAATTCTTGCCAGATTTTAACAAAACTTGGTTTTTGTTATGCACTATGGCTCTAAAAAGATCAAAAGAAGTGTATGACTGAAGGTTGAATATTTCATACTGGTGATTGTTACTGTACTGCTAAATATTTTTATTCAAAATGAAAGCTGCCAGTGGGGGTATATTACCTTGCCTGGCAAGCTATCTTATAAAGAAAAGTGGTCAAGAAGAAAATCTGTCAGAACCTAAAAATTTTGTGTTAACAAGATCCTTGATATTTTTCATTGATGTTTTCTGAGAGTATTTAGAGGTGGTGATAAGATTAAAGGGAAGATAATTAGCTTAATTAATCTGTAATTAACAAGGTAATTAAGACTAAGTGATTATTTATTGATAATAAGACAACCACACACTGTGATAATGTCTTTAACACACTCAGAATTCTGTGATATTTTTACACTTCTTGGTGCCATGTATGTTTTTTCACCTTTATGTTATGAACCTGCTAGTGTTATGTGTACCACTTTTCACCTTAAAGATGGGTTCCCTTATTTTTATTTATGAAAATGAAAATGCTTATATTTATATTAATAGAAAGTAGAGGTGTTCTAATGACTTGGAAAAATACCAGTTTGTCTCACATGTCCATAATTAATTCATAATTAGCTAAATTAGAAGAGAATTACCACCAGAATTCCAATGAGTGACCGATCAAGAAAGGTCAAAAAGTCTTTTTTTGTTTATCCAGACTGTACATACATGGACATTTATGATTGGTTAAAACTCAATAAGAACATAATATGATTAAGAATACATGATAATTCATTAGAAACACCAATTAATAAACCCATCTTTAAGGATGGGTGAGAATTTTTTTGGTGTGATTAGAAGCAGCGCCAGTGGGGTACAGGGGAGGGGGTGTTCGCTAGCAAAATGGTTTGCACCATTGATTTGTACCCCCAATACAGCCAATGAGAACGCAACAGAAAGGCTGTAAAGGTTATGGCTTTGTGTTCAAAGACGTTCTGTCGAGGGCTCTCATTGGCTGTATGCTACCGCCAATTAGGATCCAACAGAAAGACTGTAAACATTATGGCTTTGTGTACAAAGACGTTCTGTCGAGGGCTCTCATTGGCTGTATTCTCTAGCATACAATCCATGAGACAAGGAAGGTGGCTATTGCAGTCAATGAAAAAATGTAAAGTTTGTTATAGCTTGACATTGTGAAGATGGGTATCCTGACTTTAATTAAGGGCTCTAAAAAAATAAAGCCTCAGAGAGAGCTAAAGGATTAACTGCATGAAAATTGAAACTGAAATGAAATGGGGCTTTAGATGTATAGGATATAGCTACTATATACCCCCTTTGTCAAATACTGAATAATTTTACTGTTCACTGAACCAAAACAAATTTATTTTTTATAGTCATACCCATCATTACAGTGTTTTTTTAAACACTTTTCACATTTCTCTACCTAAATTTTGACATTAACTGACAAATTTACCGTCACAGTGTTTTTTCATATTTAGGGGAACATAATGTGATTGTATGATTTAAAGGGAGCCAACAATAGAATTTTTTCACTGTTAAAATAGTGCTCAATAAGTTTAAATCAATTGTAGAACGATATAGAAATAATAAAACAGAACCTAAAAAAACATGTTTTCACTTTGAAAATCGTTTAGGGTGAATTTCTTGAGTAACAACATGATTCAAGTTCTGTTTTAATTAGTGTTGAAACGATTAGTGAATTTAACCGTTTGTTACCCGGTTAATTCCGGTTAATTACTAAAGATTATAAAAGGAGTCAAAAACTGCATTTGCAGCGGTAACTCACCGTTAACTAAACTAGAGTAAGTGTTAATGAATACCCAGAAAGATTTTGGCTAGTTCCCGCGAATTGTCGGTACAATTTTTTGTTTGCTCCTGTTCAGTGAGTTTCACATACTTTGCTTATTGCATATTTTTCTGATGAGGATTGTTATTCTGAAAAATATTGATTAAACTGGATAAGTATTTCTTTCTCAAAGTAAAAGGTTAAATTTGTATGTGCATTGGGGACACTTGATAGCATTAATTTGAACCATTCCAATTTTCAATCAGACATCTGTGGTTCCTGCAATTCCACTAAAACTAAGTGTTTGATGACATCACTAATCGTGAAAGCCTTATACATGTGATACAAAGATTTAAAAAACCTCTCTACAATCCCTTAAAATGTAATAATTAAATCACTGCACTATAACTACAGTAGGTCCATCATATAAATATACTAAAATGATATAGTGGAATGGTGAAACATTGTTTTGTTGGGTGTGGTTTGTTTAATTTTAGATTTAGAAAATGGTCATATTACTATGTTATGTATCATAGACTGATAGTTTTTAACCTTAGGCCTTCATATTTGCTTACAGAACTAAGTTTTGTGAAATGTACGAGGAGTAGAAAATTGGTTGTACAATCATGACTGTTGCACATTTTGCACTTAATTTGGCTATTGAGGATAATCAACATCATGCAGTGACAAAATTTTGCCTGGACAGTAGCATTAAAGGGACAGTTGCACCATTTTTTTTTTTTTTTTAACAATCATACTCTAGTCTCAGAAACAGGAATTATTTAGCTAAGCCAATCAGTAATAGTGTCCACAGCTCACCGTCGAAATTTGAGCCATCAAATCCACGTGTGTCCAGAATTATCCAGGTTAAGTTAAAATGATGACTCATCAGTTTAAGATACTCTGTGATATATAGAAAAGACATACATAGGAAAAGTGAGTAAACTTCCTAGTTTGAAGTATTTTAAAGGAAATATACGATTTTTCTCTTTTCTTGAGACTCTGCTATATACACAAATCATAAGAATTAGAAACCTAGCATGAGGTATTTTCAAAGGAATTATGAGATTTTTGTACATTTCTAGTACTTCTGAAGAATATTTAATACATATATTCAAGACCGGACTCAACCCCCTTCAAATTTTTTAAAAAGACCAAATGACATTGTAGAAAACATTATTCAAGTTAAAACTACAAAGAAAACAATGCACTCAGTTTTTAACTATTGTTATATGCACAGAGTCAATAAGAAACAATGAGCTAGGGCATGATGACATAAAAATAACAGAAAATGATTTTATCTTGAATTTAAACTGTCTATAGAGGGACAGGTGCACCATTTTGGGGGGTTGATTTTAATCTTGAATATATGTAAATAGTCTTCAGAAGTACTAGAAATGTACAAAAATCTCATAATTCCTTTGAAAATACCTCGCGCTAGCTTTCTATTTCGTATGAATTGTGTATATAGCAGAGTCTCAAGAAAAGACGAGTCATCATTTTAACTTTCAAACACAGGTAATTCTGAACACACGTGAATTTGAAGCTCAAATTTCAACGATGATCTAAGAATACTATTATTGATTAGACCAACTAAAAAATTCCCGTTTCTTAGAATAAGGTATGATTGGTTGGCAAACATGGCCTTTTAAACACTATTATGCCAACGCTATCAGAATTATTGAATGTGCTTTCAATATTTTCCCAGTTGTATTGTTTGCTAATTATTTTAATGTTTTGTTAAAGAGAATGCTTTCTGTCTGGGTCATTTAGACTCTAATAAATTTCAACACTTAAAAATGGGTTTCCTTATTTTTTTAGTGTCAATTAAGTAAACTATTTGATTAATTGGTGTTTCTAATGAATTATCATGTATTCTTAATCATATCATTATGTTCTTATTGCATATAATTAAGAGTTTTAACCAATCATAAATGTCTATGTAAATTCAGTCTGGATAAACAAAACAAGACTTCTAACCTTTCTTGATCGGTCACTCATTGGAATTCTGCTGGTAATTCTCTTTTAATTTAGCTAATTATGAATTAATTATGGACATGTGAGACAAACTGGTATTTTTCCAAATCGTTAGAATAACCTCTACTTTCTATTCATATAAATATTAGCATTTTCATTTTCGTAAATGAAAATAAGGAAACCCATCTTTAAATATTCTAATTCAGAATTATCTGATGCCTTTCATGTTTGCATGGTGCATGAAATGGACTTTAGTTTCTAACCTCACCTGTGGATCTGCTTTCATCAGGGACGAATTATGAGAGTGTAAGTTAGTTTGTACAAGAGAGAAAATGTAATTAGTAAATCATTAATCTGGCTTAATCCAAACGAGTGATTGATTGAGTGAGTGACTATGTAAACAAATGAATGAATGAATGAATGAATGTCACGCTGACACACCACAAGCTGTGAGTGTTTATATAGCGATTTGTCTTTATTAGACAGGGGGGAATTATCTGATGCCTTTCATGTTTGCATGGTGCATGAAATGGACTTTAATTCCTACTCTGTACAATGAGGGAAAGTTTTCCCGGAAAACATGCCCTGGCTTTTTTTTGTTCCAACAGTTAAGATATCTATAACTTGCATTTTATTTTTAATAACATTAAAAATTTTGATGTTGTTTTATGATTTGAACAACCAAATGCCTCAGGAGTATTAACTGATGAGGATTTTGTATCCAATGCACATGTCAGCAGTATGGGATGGGATCTTGTCACAGTATATTGTTTGTAGTTGGATTGTGTATCTACCAATGTAATTAGGAATAGGACTAACATTAAAGGGATTGTTTTCCTGAATTTTTTATGTGCATCGGTGACACTGATAGCATCAATTTGTACCATTCCAATTTCCAATCAGATGTCTGCAGTTCCTGCATTTTCTCTAAAACTAAGTGAACGATGACGTTAAATGCAAAATTTGTCCAAGGCCTTTAAGAATAGTAGGGAGCCCCGGTGGCTCAGTGAGTTCGACGCTTGCTCGCTAACCTGATGGTCCAGGGCTCAATCCCAGCATAGGTCGAGATAATACCTTCGGATTTTTCAACCCGGTTTCCCCTTGTCAGTGATGCAGGTAAGAGGGGCTGACATGGAAAAAGTGTCTAGTCGTTCGGATGGGACAAGAAACTGAGGCCCTGTGTGCTACAGGATGTGCACGTTAAAGATCCCTCGACAGTTGGAAATCGATAAAAAGAGCAGGCTCATGCCGCTGTCCTGGCAAAATTTCCCTCATCGCACCCTGCATGGCGTTGCCCGTCTTCATTAGCCCACATGGTGCAGATAAGTAAGACGTAAAACTCCATTCATTTCATTTCATTTAAGAACAGTAGGAGAGGAGATGAATTTCATCCAATCTAATCTAGTAGAATATTATATATCAATATGGAATATGAACTAATGGAATGGTATTGCTATATAGATGCTATCTCTAGTAAAAATCAATGATTGTTTTACATGTTGTAACAGAACTATAGTACAGTAGAGATATCTTTTTATTGTTAGAACCAGGTGACTCCTAGCTCTGAAACCCAGACTGATCTATCTTTGACGAGGGCATAGACTAGGTAATGTAATTGTATTGCACTTAAAGGGATTATAAAGATGTGTGTATCGGGGACACTGATAGCATCAATAAGCACCAATCAGAAGTCTGTGGTTCCTGCAATTCCACTAAAACTAAGTGGTTGATGATGTCAGTAATCCCAAAATATGTTTTTTGACATTTATAAGGCCTTTTTTTTTCTGTGAGGGAGGGGGGGTGTTTCTATGTGGAAAATGCCAACCACTACGAATATTTTTTGGAATTATAGAATTAACAGAAATCTGAAAAAAACTGTTAAGCCAATATAATCTTGTAAGAGAAATGAATTTAAAATAGACTGACCAATGTTGACCTTTGACCTAGAACTAGTGTGTTGACCTTTGACCAGTAGTAAGAGTGTTTAAGGACCTATTGTAGTGCTGTAGTATAATAAAATACTATTAATGTCCACTGAATCGTGTTTAACAAGATTTTACATGGTCTAGGAATTTACTGTATCAATATTACTGGCCAATGATAGAAGGAAATAGAAAACTATATTTTACAAGGATAACATATTTGACTTAGGATCCTTTCTAAGCTAGAGCATGATTGTGTTCTTGGTTTTTAACATTTGCATAACTGTTTTGAACAAAATAGCGGATATGGGTTCTAATCGCTGTCAGCGTGTGAAAGTCTGATGACCTGGAATAAGTCATCTTCACTTGTAATTTCCTGTCGACTGAGCTGTTAGTTAATGGGTAGAGATAATTGCATGAAAGATCAATGGTAGATGTTTGGTGCAGGACCAGCTGGAAGAAGGATCGTTTGTGAACTTCAATTGTTATCTGTGTAAAATATAGTTCTCTCTTTCCTTTTTTCTTTCTTTCTTTTTTTCTCTCTTTCTTTCTTTCTCTCTTTCTTTCTTTCTTTCTTTCTTTAAACATGATACTGGAAGAGTATTATGTTGCCTAAATGCTTCACAAATATCTTTGTTAAGCATGATATTAGAAGAGAATTACGTTGCTTCACAAATATCTTTGTTAAACATGATACTAGAAGAGAAGTACGTTGCCTAAATGCTTCACTAATATCACAAATGAAAATGACACCAGAAGAGCAATGTAAAGAATGCTATACATGTGGTAAAGAATGTATTGTTTATAATATAACTATCATATTATAAGTATAGGATGGTTTAGATGACCTGTTTAATAGGATAGGATCATGTCATCATTTATAGTACTACACACTTACACTTTGAATGTACTACTATAAGTGTCATAGAAAATGAAATGAAGGGAGTTTTACATCCTACTCTTCTGCACCATGTGGGCTAATGAAGACGGACAACGCCATGCAGGGTGCCATGAGGGGAATTAGCCTGCTCTTTTTCGATTTCCAACTGTCGAGGGATCTTTAACGTGCACAGCCTGTAGCACACGGGGCCTCGGTTTATTGTCCCATCCGAACGACTAGACACTTTTTCCATGTCGGCCCCTCTTACCTACATCACTGACAGGGGGAAATCAGGTTGAAAAATCCGAAGGTTTTATCTCCACCTATGCCGGGATTGAACCCTGGACCTTCAGGTTAGCGAGCAAGCATCTAACTCACTGAGCCACGGCGGCTCCCAACTATCATAGAGACTGGTTGAACCAAGTCCATGGGACCCCACCACTAGGAGCTCCTCCACCCCCCTGGAAAATATTTTAAAAAGTTGCGAAGTAAGTATCTAAAAGGTTAACACACAACTTAGCAGGGGCATTAAATTGACTTACAGAAAACAGGAAAGCATATAGTTCCACTTGACTGATAAATGCTATGACACTTATAGACATAAATCATCCATGACAGGCAAATCATCAACATCCCTGGAGCACACCTTAAAGTATCAGATATCTTAACAAGGTCAAACCTAACTACCATTATCTATATATCAGTTTACAACTTTTATTCATTCTTTCATTCAATTATTCATTCATTCATTTATTCATTCATTCATTCATTTCTTTATTTGTTCATTCATTCATTGTTTCATTCATTCTTTCTTTTATTCATTTATTCATTCTTTTCTTTATTCGTTCATTCATTCTTTTATTCATTCATTCATTCTTTTATTCATTCATTCTTTCTTTTATTCATTCATTCATTCTTTTATTCATTCATTCATTCTTTTATTCATTCATTCTTTTATTTATTCATTCATTTCTTCATTCGTTCATTAAGTTAAAACTAGTGCCATTTGACTATTTCTGACTTGATTCAAAAGCACACCTTCATTTAGATAGACAAACTAGGTCAGGTCTCCCCACTGTTCTGTATCAGTTTACAACTGTTCATTTATTTTAAACATAAGCTCCACTTGACTTTTTTTCACCCTTACAAAGGACTAACCAACTAAAACTGTTGATTGTTGTGAAAAAAACACAGCCCCCTAAAGCGTTTTGTGATATTTAGTGGAATTCTATGAGAAAAAAACAACCTAGCGATAAGTTAGATCCTTAAAAAGACCTGACTGGCAGAACAACAACCCTGTTCATGGAGAAACTAGTCCTCAAGCTCTATTTTAGCTCTCCTACTTTGACATGGCTTGAGACTTACAGGATGATTATTGACACTTATAGCGCTATTTTACCTCTCGAAGTAGATATGACTTGTAAAAACAGCAAAACAACATTTCTATGTATATAGAATTTCTTAGATCACTCTTCTTGCGCTATAACAAGACATGGCTGGTTAAGGCTGGGCGATATTAGTTCAAGTTGATATCACGATATTAAGCATTAATATATCACGATATGGGTATCTATCACGATATTTTTATACGCCCACATCTCTCTATGGGGACGTATATTGTCAGACGTAGATTTTTTTATGGAATCAAATGAAATTCGGTATGTGTATACATACTCATAAAACGAAGATCATGTTCGAATTTGAGCTATTTTGGACCGTTAGAAGCAGAGTTATTGCCATATTTACAATCTGCGTGGGCGTATATAATGGCTGTGGTCCACTATCTTTTAAGTTTGTTTTTTACTAGTTTTTGAAAGAAAATTATGATCTAGAAATTTTAAATGTAACATAAAACAATAAATATTTCTAAAAACACCCCAGTCTTTAATATCATGAAAAAAACCATCTGTTTCAACTATTAAGTTACTTGTTAAAATTATGTAGTTTACATGATTAATCAGGCCATATTATTAACAATATAAATATCGCCCAGCACTATGACTGGTAAATATATGCAATACACCATTACTGGTCATATAACACCTCTAGCTTCTTTTTTTTAGATCTTTAAGTGGACATAACCGGCAAATAAAGCCTTATCAACAACTCTTTAATGATAAGAAACAAATGTGTTTTTTCTGTGACTGATAAAATGGATCTATTTCCAGGAATGATTAGCAGATAAATCTGGCGCCATTCTCCCAGAGCAATTGTTTGTCTAATAATTTGAAGGGTAATAATAGGATAGCTATTAGTTACTAAACCTACAGATAAAATATAGCCGAACAAATTGCTAGATTGACTGACAAGCTTCTAATTTGTATAGTCAATTACTGTAATGTTCTCCCAATATTGTCAGTACATCAAATTTTACTCATTAATTCTATGTTAAAGTAATACTACGTCTTAGAATGAACATCAAATTTCATTCTCAAGTATGGTCAATATGAGTATATATTCATCAGTGAACTTACCTGGTGTCATAAAGTTACAACAGAATCCCTGTAAAATCTAGAAAATTGGAAAATTCATAAAACTAAGTAATTATTGAAAAACGCTTAATCATAATATTTAATAGTTAATGGTATTTTTATTAAGTTTTTTAGATTTATCGGATTATATAAGGATCCTGTTATGTTATTTATGACACCAGGTATATCTACTGGCTCTTATTGGCCAAGTTTAAAATTCTTAAATTTTATGTTTATTCTAAGACGTAGTATCACTTTAATTTGAACATCAGCTTAAAAACAACATGTGTTGAGTTAAAAGGGATTGTTAAGAGGTTTTCTCAAATTTCATGTGAATCGGGACACTGATATCATCAATTTGCACCATTCCAATTTCCAGTCAGACGCCTGTGGTTCTTGCCATTCCTCTAAAAAAACTTAATGTTTGATGATGTCACTGTATGTTTCATCACATAAGGCCTTTCATGATTGGTGACGTAATCAAATACCTAGTTTTAGTGGAATTGCAGGAACCACAGAATGATGTCTGACTGAAAAAAAATTACAAACAATCTTAAACCATTTTTCATCTAAAGAATTTAGATTAAAAGTATCCAAAACACATCAGTAGGACATAAAATTATTTTTCAAGAAGCTGTGGAAAAGAAGGGTGTAAAACTCCCAATTTATACTATCTCCTCTATATTTTCAGATTATTGGTCGGAGCACCTAAAGCTGACGTACCAGAAATTAAAGTGAAACGTGGTGGTGCTATTTTTAGATGCCCGTCTGGTACAACTCTTGAAGACGACTGCATTAGGTTGTCTGATGACCCTTTCAGTAAGTTAATTCTATAATTTTATATGATCTGGATGATTCTGTCTACCAGCCAGTGGTTCAACTAGATGAGTTAGAGCCCATGGACGTAAGTTAGTGCCCCTCCACCAGGAATTTTTTTTTAACATATTCTCTGCTGAATTTTTTCTAGGGTAAGGGGCCCCCTTAAAAGTTGAGACCTAATGGTTCAACCAGGCCTAATGGTTGTTCAGCCACTACTACCAGCTGGACTAGTATCTTTGTAGTCTTTGTTGCATCATCCACATCCATTTACAAATAGCTTGACTATAATGAAAAAGGACTACAAGGCCAGCTGTTCTTTGAACAAACCTCTTGGCATTGACCAGTAGACCTACATATTTACCATTGGATTAACATTTGTGATCATAACACTTAAATATTCTGACAGAAACTGGAACCCATGACTACTAAGCAATATGGCATCAAATTTTAACACTCTTACTGAATGTGCTACAGACCCTCCTTAGCATATTGTAGGAAGTAAAACTCCATTTTATTTTATATTGTTATTTCTCTGAAATTGTCTCTATTGTAGATGTGCCACCAACTCAAGATGAAGAAATGGATGATCAATGGCTGGGTGTTGTTTTACAAAGTCAGGGCAAGGGCAAAAATGTTTTGGTAGGTACCTAGGCCTGTACAAGAAATTGAAGGGCAAAATTTTCTTTTATGTTCTTGCTGTACGTAGACAAAGGGACTGCATAATCGAGGTTATTATTTTCATAATTTTACAGGCAATCTTCACAACTCTTCCAAGGGAGATAACTCTTGATACAAATTTGTTAATTTTCAGACCACAATATTGATATTATTTTCCTATTTTTCATTTCAGACGTGTGGTCATCGATATAAACATACCAACAATGGTATAGGGGTATGTTATACACTGTATCAGGGGCTAGATTTCCAGGCACCGTGGAGACCCTGTATGGGTAGACCAGACAGCCACGATCATGAACAGTTTGGCTTGTGTCAGTCTGGTGTTAGCAGTATGCTCACTCAGGTACAAACATATCTTTTTAACGAAGGATAATATTAAAACCCTGTATATCTGGTAAGCTATTCAAATGCATGCAATACCTGATAACATTTTGTAACCGCTGCAGAACGTCTCTCTTTATGGGATTACTTGCGTTAAATTAACACATTAATATACCTATTTCAGTCTAGTAATTTTAAATATTGTGGGTGACCGCTTGACACCTCGTATAATGATATATGACGCGGAAATACTTTTGGAGAAAAATGCAAAAAACTATTTGTACGCGTATTTTGTTACAATCTTTTTTATTATTTTTTTTACCGCTATACGTGGTTTTCATTCTTTGAAAATATAAACCAAATATGGCATATACGAGGTTTCAAGCGGTCACCCATGATATATTAATACAAAATATTTACAAAATACATTAAAGTCTAATGAGTTAATATAAATCCCAAAACGATGGCATTGAAGGAAGACAAAATGGCGGATCCTCAACATCGATTCGCAGGATTTTCGAAGGGGAAAAAAACTCAAAATTTATTTCATTGTGTATAGTGCGCACCCATTCTGTCAGGGGCCCATTTTGGGGTAGAAAACTGTGCAGTATATTCGGAAATATATACGGTAGATGCCCACATTATACTTGACTCGTAATTTCAATTCCATTTATTCGGCAATGGAGGTTAATTCTTGTTGATTGTATTCCGAACTCAAATTGTTAGTTGACTTACTTTTGATCATACTTGACAAGTGAAGTTACCCACTGAATAATTAATTTTTATTTCTAAAACCAGTTGTCCAGTCGTTTTTTAAAGATATGTTATGATATTTCAGGATGATGGTTTAGTGATAGGGGCTCCTGGTTCTATCTATTGGAGAGGTTTGTACACAATTTATTTAAATTGTAAAAGAGATTAAGTTGTTTAAGTCTGAGTTAGGATCACATTAGAAGGAAGTTTAATATGATTATATAGAATAAAGAGCAATGAGATGTAAACCTCCTTATATAAGTAAGGAAGAGAAGACTAGGGTGTAAAAATCCATTTTATTTAAAGATGGGTTTCCTTATTTTTTAGTGTCAAATTAAGCAAACTATTAGATTAATTGGTGTTTCTAATGAATTATCGTGTATTCTTAATCATATCATTATGTTCTTATTGCATATAATTAAGAGTTTTAACCAATCATAAATGACCATGTATATACAGTCTGGATAAACAAAAAAGACATTTTGACCTTGATCGGTCATTCATTGGAATTCTGCTGGTAATTCTCTTCTAATTTAGCTAATTATGAATTAATTATGGACATGTGAGATAAACTGGTATTTTTCCAAGTCATTAGAACACCTCTACTTTCTATTCATATAAGTATTAGCATTTAATAAGGGAACCCCTCTTTAATTTCAGGTGTGGTGTTCAGATCTAATATAAGTGAACAGTTGGGTGCTGATAAAACTTGGTACAAATCTCCAGTACCAGTGGCTGATGGATCTGCTGGTTCACAAGAACCACCTGTAGACATCTACGCTTATCTAGGTATGTAATTATTAGCTTTGTGAACTCTATGAAAGGTATGTAGATTTACCTTGTGCTCACTCTACAGCCTACAATTCTCTATAGATTCTTTTGATTTTTTGTATGTGTGTCAATATCATTATGAAGATGTGCACTATTGAATTTGGTGAGAATCAGTTGATTTTCTTTAGAGATATCGCTTAAAACTCTGATTTCACACTACAGGCTACGATATAGAGTTTGTTTACAGTTCACATTTAGCTCTTTATCAAGCTGCTGGTGGGTGTATTCGCTTGCGAGACTTGCCTCAAGCCAATGTTATATTAGCTATGTAGACTCCTTTGATGGGATGTTGAGTTGACAAACCCAGATACCAAAAGAACATTATTAACAATGTAGACTCTCTGAAAGAGATGTTGAGTTAAAAACTATTAATTTTGTGGACTCTTCGAAAGGAATATGGAGTTGACAAACCTTAATACGTAATAAACATTAATTACAGTTATCCTCTGGAAGGCTTGCCAAATTGACAAACATATGAATAATTTAAGCTATGGAGACTCTCTAAAAGGAATATTTACTCTCTGCTCCGATAAAGGTCCAGGCCCTGATTGGTGCCTCGCCCACTTCTATTTTACTAGTGTAAACGGAATAAAGCGAGCCAATTTAATCAGAGCCTGGCACCGCAATAAGAGGTAGGCCAGGTCCGGATCGGTGCCTGGCCCACTTCAATTTTACTAGAATAAAACGAATGCGTGCCTGGCTCCGTTTAAACATTCTTCTGCGCATGTGCAGGGTTTACAACTTCCGTATCGGCGGCCATTATAAATCTACAATCTTTTTAATTAGAGAGCGCACGCTTATTTCCGTTTAAAGTGGGCCTGGCCCAGATCACAGGACGACGTTTTGATCGGAGCCAGGCACCAATCTGGGCCAGGCTCTCTTTATCGGGGCCTAGTGTAAAAGGGGTATAAAAGGAATGTTTACAAACATACAGAGTGGTAAGAGATATTCTATAAAAATAAGCATCAATTCTTTAACTGGAAATTTTTCATTAATTATTCAAAGCATTGTCATGTTATTTCATTTCTGAATCAAATTTTTAAAAATTTCAGGTTATTCCGTCACATCTGGTATTTTTGACAAAACATTAGAAAGATATTATGTGTCTGGAGCTCCACGCTCTCAGCTAACAGGGGAGGTAATTTTCTTCACCAAGAGTTCTCCAGATGGTAGTCTACGTTATGTGGAGACACAGAAATTTAAAGGACAGAAAGATTTCGCTGCGTTTGGTTATTCTTTACTGGCAGTTGACGTCAATGGCGACAAGTGAGTATTAAATAACATCATATCTATTTGATATGACAAAACGTTAATGTTAAAGAAGGATACTGGTGAAATCGGACTAAAATCGGAAAAGCTTTTTGCCATCCGATTTTTATCTCTCTATGTGGACGTATATTGTCGGCACCCCTCTCTGTCAGTCGGTCCGTCCGTCAGACATTTGCTTGTAAACGCTTTAAAAACTAGATTTTTTGATGGAATCAAATGAAATTCGGTATGTGTATACATATTCATAAAACGAAGATCAAGTTCGAATTTGAGCTATTTTCGACCATTAGAAGCAGAGTTATTGCCCTTGCCCCAAAATCTTGAATATTTACCATCCGCTTCTCATTGGTAGATGCTTGATTGATGAGTTCTGCATGATTGAAATTTATGGATTGAACAAACTTGATTCTAAAAATCCTGAATGTTCAATCAATCGGCCCCGTGGAAAGTTCTCTTGAGAGTCTGTAAGTTATCCACTTTCAGCAATTTTCATCTTCACTTGTTCTTGCCTTGGGATGTTTCACTGCCCTCTACATTGTCTTAGGGAGCTGCGGTGGCTCAGTGAGTTAGACGCTTGCTCGCTAACCTGGTCCAGGGTTCAATCCTGGCATAGGTCGAGATAATACCTTCGGATTTTTCAACCCGGTTTCCCCCTGTCAGTGATGCAGGTAAGAGGGGCTGACATGGAAAAAGCCTCTAGTCGTTCGGATGGGACAATAAACCGAGGCCCCATGTGCTACAGGCTGTGCA